>NC_142648.1:5221810-5528534 GCF_053813885.1 Theobroma cacao
AAATTGGTAGCCTCCCAAAATCCCAGTGGAAGGCTACTTCCAGCAAGATCAAATCCATAAAGTCCATTTAAATAAGCAAATTACAATCAACCACATACTAATACATTTGACCAAAGTTTCAGCAAACCCTGAGCATTGACTGGTTTTATATTTGAAAAATATGATGAGGCTGTAGGCATCCTCAAAGAATCGATACGTGATTATTGTAACTGAACAATACATTTCTAATTGATGGTGATGTTTATAACGAGAAAAAATTGCCAATTGATAATTGTTTATTCGGTGTTTCTTCATACTTCTCAGTTTTTCAAGTATATATGATTGAAGTACCTGATAAAAGAGAAACACGTAATGGTAAAGCTTGGGGTAATTGATTTCAATGAGTAAATTAAGTTCCTGTATACTCATTGAATTTTTTTGAAAAAGAAAATTTATTTTTCATCCATAAATAAAAAAAAACCCTTCAAATTTATTGTCGAAACCAGCTTTAATTAAATTTTTTAGATTAAAAAAATGAATTTTATGTGTACAAATATTACACGTCTGTAACGGACGATTAACGGAAAGATGAATTTGTCCTAAACGATAAGGATTAATTTTATATATATATATATAAATATAATCATGAATGAAAATGAAACTTTAGTAAAATTTGTAAACAACTGTTTAATTTTATTGGATTTGAATGGTACATGAACCTTCACACTCTAGGTTCGATTACCTATAGAGGTAACATTTGTTAAATAATAATAAAAAATAAACTATAGGTTAATCCTATGAGAATAATTAAGTAGTTTTGCTCTCTTTTTTTAAGTAACAAACATTATTTTTTAAGATAATTACCGAGTCAAATATTCCAATTAGATCCCTCAAATCATGTTTAATATAAAGTAACATATTTGTAGATTCGATATTCAAGTTTCTAGGCTTTTCAGATTAGTAAACAAATAGTTGATGCGTCCCAAATAAAAATGAAAAGGATGAATGGGTCAAATAAAATAATATTCTATTGTTGATATTATTGACCTAGAAATCAATTATTTGAAACGTAAAGGCTTAGGATTTTTTTTTTGTTTAATCCCAAATAATATAAGATTCTCCTACAAACCCCCTCCCCCCTCTACATTTGTATTACGTGGTATTAGTTGCCATCCAACAAAATGCCTTATAAAGAGTTTTTAAATAAAACTGTAACCAAATCATAGTGTTTTCATAATCCTCATTTCATATCTCTCTTTCCCTGAAAATTAATTTATAGAACAAAAAGAAGAAGATTTTCATCCAAGGTATATTTTGAACTGGTCAGATGCTACCTCTCTTTTCCATCAGATGATTTTAGATTTTTTACAAACACTCTCAGATGTTCACGCAATGCTGAGTCGTTATAAAAAATCACGTGTAAATTGTAAAATATCACGTCAACAAAATAGCAGTATTATATCATCATTTAAAATTTCATGTATGCGTTTGATTAACGTCGTATTAACATAATCATTGCATCATTAATAAATAATGAAAAATTTTAACACAAATAATAATTAAATTGATATTATCAATTTTGAAATGTACATGAACTTAATTTTTACAAATTATTGTACAAAAATTAAATTTATTCTTTTTTGTCCGAATATAGGGATTAATTATATAATTTAATTAAATAAATTATTAATTAATTTTAAACTTCATTTAGACGTATTATAAAGGAATGAAAAAGGTTATAATTTTAGGTGACGTGATCCAATTACCTTTTGTCTGATTTGAAAAATGAAATATTTGAATTTAACTCTTTGAAGAGTAAAATATATATACTTAATTATTGAAACAAATACAACTCAGTCAATAAATTAAGTCAATATTGATAAACAAAATAAATAATAAATTTATTTTTAATATAAATATTACCCGCTAATCCACAATCCATAGGCACATTTCTTGCCGCTTGTTAGTATTATTGAGATATATTATTATCATTTTCCCCATGTTTCCTCTTATGGTGGAAAAAAAAAAGAAATTATCGAAAACACAAAAGATATTTAATAAATAATAACTTGCTTAAAGATCAAAGAAGAAAAATGCAAATTGTTATCAAATAGTTATTCAACTGAACAGAAATATATTAAAAGTGTATTGAACTGAATGAAATATAATAAATGTGTATGACCAATATGTTATAAAATTAATCATGTTATATGCTATATATTAACCTTATCTTAAACTTATAACTCTCAAATGTTGAGTTAATAATCTCGATTTATCATATATATATATATATTTACTTTAATAAATTGGTGTATAAAGCTTTATTCAAAGAGAGCTGACTTGGAATTTGGTTATCCAAATACAAGAATGTGAGATTGTAACAGACCTATATTACTTTATAATTAGTAAGGGGATGGGTACAACGTGGGGAACGCGACAGAAATATTCTAGTCCTATCTAGTTTCGGCCATAGTTTAGCCCATAAAGGCAGGAAGACTGTCCAACCCCCTAGGGAACATGGTCCCCCATAAGATCTCCACCCATAGAGGCAGATTTTGCCAAGACTTAGTATTCACCAACAAAATTTCCACTCCTATTGTTATTTAACTTTTGTTTAAAAAAGATGCTTTTTATTGAACTTTCTCGTACATGAACCACAAATTAATATACGTATATGAACCACAAATATTTATTAATTTGGTTATATATTTTTAAACAGGGAAAGAGGACATCTTTGACTTTGATGCATATAAATAAACTCTAAAAATAAAATTTAAGGAACTTCAAAAGATATATATGATAGTCGATGAAAGTTTCATGTATATATTTTTAAACAGGGAAAGAGGACATCTTTGACTTTGGTGCATATAAATAAACTCTAAAAATAAAATTTAAGTAACTTCAAAAGATATATATGATAGTCGATGAAAGTTTCATGTTTATATACTTAATACTTACCCTATCCCTAATTGATGTGAAATTTTTGACACAAATTATCTGTTCAATTTAAAAATGAAAAGAAATCGTATTTCACTTGCCATTTCTTCCTATCAAATTAGTACTTTACATTCATTTAATTTCGATACTTTATCCTTTTTTGGAGTAAATTATAAAAAAAGTATAATTTTATTGAACTATTTAAAAAGTTATTTTTTATTACATTTAATTAAATTTTTATATTTTTATTTTGAATCAAATAAATACTTATAATTAATTGATAATTAATTGTTATTAGTCAAAATGTTACGTGACGTTGACATATTTTATATCATATGATATTTTCACTTTTTATATCAACTTCACGTAAGTACAAAATGACAAGTGATATTTTGATTAATAACAATTAATCAATTATTAGTTAGAAAAATTTATGTGATTTAAAATAAAAAATATAAGAGATTAATTGAAAAAAATCAAAAAAAAAATATTTAAAATTTCTTAAACAGTTCAAGAGATTTTTTAAACATTTTACCTTATATAAACAATTATACAAAATTAGTCCAAACAAAAATGAAAATAAGCCGCTAACAAGCATGGATCTCACATCACCTAGCTACCTACCTCCAAATGAATCCATGACTTGTTGATCACTATATATATCACATAAAAATTAGCTTTTACAACCAGGGCAAATGCATATCATTAGTTTATTAGAATTTCGCTTTCATCAATGTATGAAGAAAGTGTTATTATGCCCTACATGTCCCAAAGCAATTTAATTGAGGTAAGACAAACATGAAAAACAATAACCCAACTTCTTTTAGGAGCATGACTCCTAAAATTTCACAGGGTTTTTGTGTCCACCTATGATGTTTTGCACTAGCAAATTATACTATATATTTTGAAGATATTTATCCTTGATTTCCTTCAACTAGTTTTGCTGACATAATCAAACCCATTAATTTCACTTAATCACATGTTAATAAATATTAATTGCACAAGTTTAATAGTGAAAACTTGATTCCGATCGACGAGAAATAAATTCATATATTTCAGAGTCAATTTCTTGTATAGTTAATCTGAATTCAAGTGATAACGATATCTTGTATCATAATTTTATTATTCATAATTATTTGTAAAAAGTATATATACACAACGGTAACGATGGTAACGATGCCTTAATCATATGTCTACAAGTCAACTTGAACACACATCTATAAAAATACTGAAAATGGGTTTTAAAAATTGGTTGATTAAGAAGTAATTAATCCAAAAAGATTAATTAATTAATCAAACAATGAATTAAGGAAGGATGGTAGGAGGGGACAAGTAACTCTCTAGGGAAGCTTTCATTAGATGGCAGCCCCTTTCCCAAAGAATTCATCCACGAATCTCTCGTGTGAGTTATCAATTCAATTGTGAAAGAAAGTCTTGATGATCATAATATTCTTGCCGTCAAGAATCTTCACCAGAAAGGATATTTTTCTTTAACCATTTTCCAGATGATGATGATGTTCTATAATCCTTTTCTAACCTTCAATTAAAAGTAATGGGAAACAGTAACAGGTATACTTAAGGTAATATTTATAGAAAAGATTTGGATAATTTAATCTTATCTTTTTTTAAATACTTATTTAATTAATTTTAACAAATGTTTATAAATGCTTACGTTATTCAAACAGATTAATTCTACTCCTGAAACCCCACAAAAGGTCGATTCTCAAATAATAAAAACTTTTGAATTGAGTTAATCATCGATATTGTATATAATAGGGTTTATTAAGAATCGAATCAATTAATAGCACTTTAATAATAATTTTACGAATACGTAATTTTATTGACATATGGAATCAGAATTGTTTGTCTTAAAAACTAAGGCGTGATGGATGCATGATTGGCGTACTGAAAGCTTTTGCTGAAACAGGGACACAAATTAGAGAGTCATTTGTTTGATTGGTTAGGTTTAAGGGTTTGAGAAATATTGGTCCTTGTTGGATGAATTAAGACAACACAAAAGGTTAGCTCTAATTAAGTTGTCTTGTAGGAGTCATTGTCCTAATCTACGGATAGTACGCATTCATTCCATCACTGTATTTTCTCAAGAATGGGCAAGATATAGTGAATTTCCTGATACTTTCTATTATAAAAACTTATTCAAAATAAAAATTGATATATTGGCACAATTTCGATATATAAATAGATAAAATATAAAGAATTACTAATTAAAAATAATTCCCTATGACAAAATGAAATCAATAGTTTTTGAATAGTCATAATAATGAATTTTATCATAATTTTTAATTACATTGCCTATTTATTTAAAGCATTAAAATTTGATTAAATTATTTACATTATACCTAATTTATTTTCCAAACTCTATTTTCATTTTAAATTTTGATTTAATTTATGAGCTTCACATAAGAAACTTCATCCAAATCTCATCCTTCAAGTAGTTTCCAGAATTTTTAATAATTTTTAAATTACAAGTCAATTTGTCCTTTTATAGAATAAAGAAACATCCAAAATCAACTTGGAAAGAATAAAAATATTTAAATGCAATATTTCTAATAAGAAGTAGTTCATTCCGAAGAAAGCAACACCATTTTTTTTTTGTGTTTTCTTCCGATGTTATTGTATATAATGTACGCATAGATAAATAATAAAAATAAACAAAAATTAAGAAATGAATCATTGTTTAATTTAATTAATTGAAGGATCTGCCATTTTTCTATTTGAAGTTAAAAAAAATACTATATGTCTAAGTCAAACGTAAGAGGTACCTGCATGATATGATACTAGCTAAAGTGCTAATTAATTATATGATATTAACAAGGTACCGTTCATTTTACTTTGTCAAATTTTAAAATTTTATTATGAGAATGCACCGTTTCAAATACTTTTAAATTTATCATAAATAATCATTAAGTTTGTTTCAAATAAGATCTAAATTTATTATTTTACTTAAAATATGTAACAAACTTACCATCCATTTTTTAATGAGATGTAATTTTATCACCGTACTTTTTAATTTGTAGTTAATGTTTTTTATTATGTTTGAATGAAATTAAAAAATACAATAATAAAATTGCACCTGTTAAAAAATAACTGACAAATTAGAATTTTTTTCATCTTTTATCAAGTGTAACTTTTTTTTTGGTATAATCAAGTATAATATTTGGGAAAAGAATATTCAGCTTCCACTCTTTTAATAGAAAAATCCTTATATATATATATTTTATGGAGCCAAAAAGATATAAGGAAGAACAGTCATGGAGGTGACTAAATGGGGAAACAAATGGTGGCTGTTATTATAACAGTGAAGGCCTAAGCCGGTGGTGACACTGATTTGTATGATACTTCCCATCACAAATTCCACCATCCCCTTATATCTCCAAACTAAAAACACGAGAAAGGAAAAGAAAAAAGACTAGAATAAATTAAAAGCCTTGTCCAAATTGGCGGCTTATAAATATTAATTCCACAAACAAGTAAAAAGATAAAAAAAAATTAATTGTCCATTTAAGAGAGCAAATACTATCCCACCCTTCTTAGTTAAATCCAAGTTCTCAATCTTTACCATTATGGTAAGTAAAATTTCATATGGATAAGATTTCCAATAAGGTTATATTTCTGGCAATAATTATCCAAAGTTTTCCTGAGAGACTCTACAAGTCAACCATTAAGTCCCTTCCCTTCTTACATGCATATGCAGTACCACACTCTTTGTTCCTTCTCTATATATTAAGCAACGGGATATCAAAAAACTCTACAACAATCTTGTGGAAACACTATTTCAAGTAATACAGCAAAAGAGAATTGCAAACATGGTGGTTGCAGGGCCAGGTGGTGGCGGCATGCCTAACATGAAGAGCTTTGGGGTCCAGATCCTTACAGGGCCATGGCTAATGGTTTTCGGTTCATTGTTGATCATGTCTGCCGCTGGTGCAACCTACATGTTTAGCCTGTACTCCAATGAGATTAAAAAATCACTAGGCTATGATCAAACCACACTCAATTTGCTCAGTTTCTTCAAGGATTTGGGCACCAATGTTGGAGTCCTTTCAGGCCTGATAGCAGAGGTCACACCGCCTTGGTTCGTGTTGTCTGTTGGGGCAGTCCTCAACTTTTTTGGCTACTTCATGATTTGGATGGCCGTGTCCAAAAGAATCGCTAGGACTCAAGTTTGGCACATGTGTTTGTACATATGTATCGGTGCCAATTCTCAATCTTTTGCAAACACTGGATCTCTTGTTACCTGTGTCAAGAATTTCCCTGAAAGCCGCGGGGTTGTGTTGGGAATCCTGAAAGGTTATGTTGGCCTAAGCGGGGCAATCATAACTCAATTGTACCATGCTTTTTATGGAGATGATTCTAAGTCCTTGATCCTGCTTATCGGTTGGCTTCCAGCCGTTATCTCGCTTTGTTTTGTAAGAACAATTCGGATCATGAAGGTGGCTCACCAGGCTAATGAGGTCAAAGTTTTCTACAAATTTCTCTACATCTCTCTTGGGCTTGCTTCTTTCCTGATGATTATTATCATTGTAGAGAAAAAGTTTCTGTTCACACGGCCTGAATACGGTGGCAGTGCTGCCATGGTTCTTTTCTTGCTCTTTTTGCCACTTGGTGTTGTGATTATGGAGGAATACAAGCTTTGGGAGGCCAAGAACAGGGCCTTAAATGATCCTTCTCCATTGAAAATTGTCACTGAGAAGCCAAGCTCCGAGGTGTCCCTGGAGAACACTGAGGCTCACTCATCATCAAGCACAGCAAAGATTTTAGCCAATAACGAATCAAGCCATGATCAAGCCAATGTTTCCTGCTGGAAAACAGCATTCAATCCACCAAACAGAGGCGACGACTACACAATTTTGCAGGCTCTTTTCAGCCTTGACATGTTAATTCTTTTCCTAGCCACAACTTGTGGGATCGGGGGTACCTTAACTGCAATTGACAATCTGGGACAGATTGGAACCTCCCTGGGGTACCCAAAACGAAGCATAAGCACATTCGTGTCCCTTGTGAGTATCTGGAATTACCTTGGCAGAGTTACAGCAGGTTTCGTATCAGAAATTTTCTTGGCCAAGTACAAGTTTCCTAGACCCCTAATGCTCACCTTGATCATGCTTTTCTCATGCGTTGGTCACCTTTTGATAGCCTTCGGTGTCCCTGGAGGCCTTTATATTGCATCAGTAATCATTGGGTTCTGCTTTGGGGCTCAATGGCCATTACTTTTTGCAATAATATCTGAAATTTTTGGCCTCAAGTACTATTCTACATTGTATAATTTTGGGTCAGTGGCCAGCCCTATTGGGTCCTATATACTTAATGTGAAAGTGGCTGGGAATTTGTATGACAGAGAGGCTAAGAAGCAAATGGCAGCGTTGGGACTTAAAAGGAAGGCTGGTGAGGATCTGGATTGCAATGGGGTTGAGTGCTTCAAATTGTCCTTCATTATAATCGCAGCAGCCACATTATTTGGCACTGTTGTTGCATTTCTTTTGGCACTTAGGACAAGAAAGTTTTATAAGAGTGACATTTACAAAAAATTCCGAGAGGAGGCCAAAGCAACCGAGATGCAGATGGCGGCTGCCGGAGATGGAATTGTGTTGCCGGACGTAAAGGCCACCGCAAATGGGGTTAGTCATCCGGAGGGAAAGGCTACCGGAAACGGCATTGGACCGGAGGCCAAGGTAGGGTAGATATATATATATATATATATATATTTTACTGTTGTGAACCTCTGACAAGTGGGATAGATATAGGTATAGAAAAAAATGGGAGACAGTCTCATTGAATTATAATGCGCATTTGATATGATGGGATTTTCTTCGTATTTTTCTTTTCTTTTTTTTTCTATAATTTGTATTGACGTTTGTGTTCAACAACAAAGGAGAAACAAAATTAATCCATGGGTTGTGTTATAAAATTTACAGGGTTTTTGAATAAGATAAAGGAAGTCGGCAACTGTGATCTTGACGATACAAGTTCCTATTAATTTATTTTAAGGTTCCCCACATAGGCCTCCATTAATAGATAATTGAATTATGATTCAATGCGTTGAAAACGTTACCATTTGAATATTCCTGATTGACAGCAAGGATGAGTTCCTTGAAGTAAGCAAAAAATGAAAACCAATTATATTTTGATCCCTTGTTTAAGTATAGAGTTGAGGAGTGATTAAGCCTAGGACTGCCCAATACTCATTGGTCCTTGCTCACCTGCCATGTTTACTTATAATCTTATGCCTCCAATATGCATAAAATAATATGTTCGGATCCTTTCCATTTTAATATAACATGATTCTTTTAATAATAATATTTTTAAATATTTTTAAATTGTTTAAAAAAATTTAATTAATTTTTTTATTTTTTATTAAGTTCAATTAAATTCTTTTATTTTTGTTTTAAATCAAATATATCCTTATAACTAACTATTGATTAATTGCTATTAGTTAAAATATTACTTATCATTTATTATGCTACATAACATTAATAGAAATGGTAGAAATGTCACGTGGTTATATCATTATGTCGCATTAACATGTCATGTTATCATTTATTATAATATGTCAATACACCATGTTAACATCGTATGATACAAAATGATAAGTGATATTTTAATTAATAATAATTAATTAATTATTAATTACAAGAGTTTATTTTATTTAAAATTTCATAATAAAAAAATCAAATTATAACAATTGCCTTCTAAAGAGGTAGTATGCTTATCAAGTTTCAAAGTAGACCCAAGCTCCCTTTTTAATTGACACTGCAAAGGACCCCTACAAATATATATATATAAAAACATCTGGGACCTACTTTTAAATATGAAAAAAATATTGGAGGTACTCTCCCTAATTAACCAGCAAACTTGGATAAAAACATTTCAAGTCTTCCAAAGGTTTTTTATTATTCGATCTTGCCTTATTGGTAATGGAATAAAGAATTGTCACCCTGGGGCTTTCCAAGAAATTTCCTTTATAGTTAAGTTTGCATAGGTATATATGTAAATTAAATTATTAAATGAACAGAGGGAAAAAAAATGGAATCTTATGACAACTTTCCAAAAACTCCCTAGGTTGTGGCATTTAACTTATCTATGGGTAATTTCCTCGTTAATCAATTCAACCTATACCTACGATTTCCTTCTTAGAAAACAAAAGCAGTCCAAAAGCAAAGGAAAAACTTTGCAAGATTCCAATTGTTCTTCTTCCATTTTCCATTTGAGTTTCCTTGCTTCTTTTAGAGTAACATGGATGTTCATTGATTTTGTCCCACATGTACAACTCTTTTTCCTATAAAAGTCTTATAACCTTTATGCTACGTCCTTGTTGTATCCCATGCATGCCGACTGTTTATCGTTTACTTCCATGTTTTGTTTTGATCAGCATCCTAAATTCTATACGGAAAGTACTTAATAAACAAATTTGCCTGCATATGCCGAATTAAGCTATGTCAACGATCACATTGTGCATATGGGTTTTGATGAAACCCTTAGAGACGAAGATATATAAACTTTTATCTTTTTATTCTTTTCTAGATGCTCTGCCCATATATTCAAGAATAATTAGTTGCTATGATAAATTGATCTGCCTTGGATATTAAAGAAGATAACGAAAATGGACATTTCATTACACAAGAAATGCAAGGAAAAAAGGAAAAACTTTGAAGAAGACATTATCATGCATCAAAAATAAAAGAAATATCGATCAATTTTGTTAAGATAGTTTTGAATTGTAGTTTGATTAGAATAGTTTAATTTTAATTAAACTTGTGTACCTTATTAAAATAGTCTTTAAATCTAGTTAGACTACTATAATAATTCTTAATTATATTAGGATAAGATTATTGTATTTGACATTATTAAAGGACCTTATGGGGTTAAAGAATAGTCATCACCTAGAGTTAGAGAGAGTGATTTGAGTGTACGTGGGATAAGAGTTGTGAGTTTGAGACTGTTCTTGTAATCTTTTGATTTTTCTCTTAGTGAATTTTTTTCTGTTGCTGTGCCTGTGGACGTAGGTCATCAAAAGACCGAACAACGTAAATTCTTGTGTCCTTGTGGGTATACTTGATTTTTTTCTTTCTTTATTTATTGATTGAGTAAGATCTTGGGCAACTCTTTAGAAATAATTATGCAATTTTCATAACAAACTGGTATCAGAGCTTCAAGATCTTGAGTCAATCTCAATCTTGCTATGGCAACTTCGTCGACCAAGTATGAGTTCGAAAAGTTTAATGGAAGAAACGATTTCAGCCTATGGCATGTTAAGATGCGCGCATTGCTAGTGCAACATGGATTGTTGAAGGTACTGAAGGGAAAATAGCATCTTCTCTCGAATTTATCTGATGGTGAGAAAGATGACCTTATGGAAAAAGCACATAGTGCTATTCTCCTAGCTTTGTCCAATGAGGTGCTAAGAGAAGTCACGGATGAAGAATCTGCTGCTGTAGTGTGGCTTAAACGCTAAAGTATTTATATGACCAAATCCTTGACAAATCGGCTTTATATGAAGTAACGATTGTATACTCTCAAGATGAGTGAAGGTACGTTCGTTAATGCCCACATTGATGAATTTAATAGAGTTATTCTTATTTAAAGAATATAGATGTTAAAATTGAGGATGAAGACCTAACCCTAATTCTTTTATGTTTATTGCCTCCATCATATGAAAATTTCATGGATACTATGTTATATGGCTAAGACACTCTCACTTTCAAGGATGTAAGGGCATCTTTAAACTTCAAGGAATTGAAGAAGAGTTTGTAGTATTTAGAATGAAAATCAAGCGAAATGCCTGATTGTGAATAGAGGAAAAGATAAAGATAAGGGTATAGACAGAAAAGGTAAATCTGGAGCAAAAGGGAAAACTTACTAGAATTGTGGTCAGAAAGGGCACTTCTGTCAAGACTGTCTCAAGGATGATGAAAAGATCAATAAATCTGAGAATATTGCAAATGTGGTTGGAGATGACTTTGATACTTTTGAGGAAGATGATAGTATTCTTGCAGTAACCAACGATAACTCAATGGATACATGGATCTTAGATTCAGCTTGTTGCTTTCATATATGTCCTAGGTGTGATTGGTTTACAATTTCTCAATCTATTAATATAGGCACTGTACAATTAGGAGATGATTTCTCTCTCTCAGTTGTTGGGATTAGCACAATTCGAATCAAGATGTTTGATGGCATGGTAAGGACATTTGAGGTGAAACATGTTCCTGACATGAAAAAAAAATTGATATCCTTGAGTTTGTTAGATAAAAAAAGGCTACAAATAAAGTGGTCAAGATGGTGTCTTGAATGTATCTAAATGAGGCTTAACTATCATGAAGGGCAAGTTATCTGATGACCTTTATTGTGTAATGGGAAACACGGTTATTGAAACTGTTTCTATGGTCTCATCCAATGATCTTGATGATGATGTAACATTTTTATGGCATATGAGATTAAGTTATATGAGCGAGAGAGGGATTTGAAAACTGAGTAAGCGCAGTTTGCTATTGTAGACACCTTTTCTTTGTAATAATATAAAAATAATAATAAATAAAATAAAAAATTAGTAAAAAAAAGAAGAAAAA
Source organism: Theobroma cacao (assembly GCF_053813885.1). Lineage (NCBI taxonomy): Eukaryota > Viridiplantae > Streptophyta > Magnoliopsida > Malvales > Malvaceae > Theobroma > Theobroma cacao. The sequence continues at coordinate 5,234,314 of NC_142648.1, forward strand.
AACAAAAAAACAAAGAGACATGGTCTCCATTGTCAAACCGCCTTCAGAGCATTCAATGCTCCCTTGAGCACTTCCGTCATTTGGGATCATTTCTAATGGATTTTTTTTACTTGAAGGCCACTCATCCGAAATTCATGCCGAGAAAAGCATGATTGCCTTTTTGATTGTCTAAAGATTTGGACAATCGGATTCTATAAGAACCCTAAAAACTCTAGTTCAAATGGGGGTAGAGAGGATTTTGAAAAAAAAAAAAACAGATCCAAAAAAAAAATCCCATTTTCTTCAAACAACAAAAACCTGCAAAAACAAAAAATCCTAAGTTCTAGCAGCCAACTTGTCACGACCCGGAACTCCCCTCGAGCCTAAGACAACCACCGCGATGCCCCGATGGGCACTCATCTTTTGGAATGCCAACCGGAACCCCACAAGGCTTAATATCAGTTTCTCATTTCCCCTGGTGAGTAACCGTTGCCAAATTTTATGTTCTAAAGGATTTTGAGCTATTTTCAACTTAAAATTGATAAAATAAAAATTTTTATCTCACAGGGGCGTTTTGGTCCATTTTTACTAAAAAAATTTTGAAACCAGTTTAAAATTGTAGTAAACAAGTACCAATCGCATAATTTACAATTAAAAATAAGTTTAGGCATCTAAAACTTTTATTTAAAATGGAATTATAATTTGAATATAATAAGAAGATTAAACAAAATATTCAATAAAATATTTTATTTTCTTATAAACAGAAATTTTAGAGTTATGCGTAAATACTTTTATAACGTAAAAATAAAATAAATTCATCATATTGTAGCACAATAAACTATTAAATTTATAATAATCAAGTGGGCCCACAATAACTAAAATTAAAGAAACTGTGAACCTACTGTGTGGAGGACACTAATCCAATAGAAGCCTTTGATGGAATTAGCTATCTACAGCCTACTCTAAGTCTGAAATGGGTGGAAATGAGGGTAGTGAGATTATAAAATCTCAGTGAGTAAACAAACATCATTTAAATCAGCTAAAGCCGAGTAAAATGAGACAATTAAAATATCCCATCACAAGACGTATTTCACAATTTGAAAATTCATCCCAACCAATGCAAACAGTTGAATTTCATTTAATTTCTCATTAAGGCTTATGACTTTCATAAACATTTGGCTCATGCCATCAAATAGTACTCGATGACACCTTGATCAAAGGCCTACACTCGAGCCCGTCAAGGTTGTTAAAATTTTTGTATACACGTAAAACATATTTTTAGTTTGAGAAAACATAATCATTCCTTGGCGTTGGCTGAGTTCCCCTTCACGTGGTGGTTCGACGTGAAGTGAACCCTAAGCTTTACCCCAGGAGATACCCTACGCGTCTCTCCGTTCGAGGTAAGAATATAATGGGGTTTACCGTGTCCCTCTAAAAGGCTGGTCCACAGAAACCCCATACTGCAGTGATTAATTAATATATAATTCACTAATCAGTAAAATTCATTCTAGCATGACATGACAATTATTATAATTCACAGCTTTTCAAGGCTAAATACACATTTCATATATTTCAACACAAATACCAATTCAGCCATTCATGCAAATACTATCATAAGCCATTAGATTCAAATCATAAATTTAATTCATAACAAGTGGTCTCCAATTACTCTATTTTTCAAAATCATCATTCAATTTTAAAACAATTTATAAAATCTTTTAATGTAGACACATTTTGTTTATAAAACTCAAGATTTACCATTTAAACCAATTTTCATAAAATTTCACCAAAATCGAAAAAAAACATACTTTAGATAATAAAAATGATGGTAAAGTTACTCACAGTACTAGGAGTTCGATATACTCATATTCTTAGTCTTCGGGCACAATCTCTTTACCCTTATTAGAGAGCTCACTACCTATACATTATACGTGACACGAATTTCAATAAATTATGTCAATTTATTATAAACTATTTCAGGCTTTCTAAATCTAAATGAATGCATGTGATGGGATGCAAAATGTCTGATTAATCACTTAAATGTGATATTCGACCTAAGTCACACTATACTTAGTCTAATCGGCTAAAATCTCCAATTTAACTCCAAATCAATTCTTCTCACTTTCTACACTCCAATTATACCTAAATTACCTCAGTGACTGTGAATGAGATTCAATTTATCAGTCCCGGGTTAATAATCACACATGTCTACACATTAGGTAAAAATTCAGATTTTCACACCAGAATTTCCCATTTAATTTCTAGCCTCACCAAACATCAAATATCACTCAAATATCATAAAATATCATCAATTTCAGCCACAATATCCTCCCTAGAAAATTCAGCCAATAATGGTAATTGGGGAAAATGAATTCTTTTCTTGTTGTTTTGTTTCTAAATATGCTAAACTAACTAAAAACACTAACATAACTTAAAATCAAATCAATCTAACTTCATTCTCTCTCCATACCCATTTAGGCAGCCATGAATTCACCATGAAAACATGAAATTTAACCATGGAAAATAAGGAGAAATACATGCGAAAGGTAGATCACAAGTCAAAATCAAGAAATTTTACCTTTGATTGCTTGATCCTTTAGAATCTCACACTTTTTCTTCAATTTTCCCACCTAGGTCTTGTGTTTTTTTCGTTTCCTCTCTTGTTCTTACTATGGTCGGCCACATGAAGAGAAAATGGGATAAATATGGGCTAATTTTTATGAAAAATAATAAAGTATTCTTGCTTGACACGTGGCATGTTTTCGTTGGTCCATTTTTAAAACTTTAAAAATTTTAAACCTTTTTATCTCCACCACATGATCAGTCAATGGTCAAAATGAGGATAAGGGAAGACCATGTGCTGGACAAATGTCCTGATGGTGGAAAATTATTATTTTGCCCCTAGAGTGACAAAATTAACATTTTACCCCTATGCTCCAAAAAATACCAAGAATAAATTTTTTTCACTTCTTAACCTCAAATCATACTCCAGTAAGTCAAATGGGGCCAAAAATCTTTTCTAAAAATTCTCATTTTGTCCCCAGGTGGCAAATGACCATTTTGCCCCTAGATAGTGAAAATTTCGGTTTGACTCTAAATTAATCCTCGAACTCCAAATCACCATATTAAACCATTCTGGAACTTTAATATTCTTAATTTCATCTTAAATTCTCTGTTTGATCTAGTTCGAGGTTTAAATCAACTTTGTTGTACCTCTAGGTACAATACTGACTTTTGTAAATTTTTCGGGACTCTCCTAGCATGCAAATATGTTATCCTTCACATGTATGTCATGACAAGCATTTTATAGAGTCAAGCTTGACATCTTCTCCCCTACTTGGATCAACCATATGATCCTTCTTCATGACTGATTTCGACATCCGGCTAAATATTAATATTTTAATAATATTTTATTGATAAAATATTATTTTATTCTAAAAGTTTTATCTTGTCTCTTTAGTTCTCAAAGTTCCTTATTATGCCTCAATTCGCATCCAACCAACTTTATTTATCACCATATCAGAGTATGGGGCATTTCACAACTACCCTAGCCACAATCAAAAATGAAAATAAAAAAAAATCACAAAAAAACCAAAAATTACCAAAAAGAAATAAAAAAAAAAAGAGAAAGAGAGAGCTAGATTTGAAAATTGCCATATGAATCAGTGGTAAGAAAAGTGAGAGGCAGATGAAGCTTTTGGGAGTTTAAGAGAGAGAGGGAAGGAATGAGAGAGAAGAAAAAAGAGAAAGAGAGGGAAATAAACGAGGAGAGAGAAAGAATAAAGGAGAAAGAAGAAGAAAGAGAGGGAGAGAGAGAGAGAGAGAAGAAATAAGAGAAAGAGAGGGAAAGAAGGAGGAGAGAGAGGAAAGGAAGGACAGAGAAGATGAAAGAGAGAGGGAAGGAAGGAGAAAGAAGAAGAAAGAGAAAGAGAGAAGGAAAAAAGCAGCGGGGAAAGGAAGCCAAGGAAAAAAAAAAGAAAAGAAAGAGCAGGAGGGAAGACGGCGGCCAAAAGAAGAAGAAAAGAAAGAAAAGAAAAGAAAAGAGAGAGAAAGAAGAAAAGGAAGAAAAACAAAAAGAGAGAGGGAAAGAAAAAAAAAGAGAAAGAAAGTCGGCCAAGAAAAAAAGAAAGGAAAAAGAAGAGAAGAAAAGCTTGTGGGCTCTTGTGGATTGGGTTCATTTGGGCTTCATTGGGCTCAAAATTTTAGGTAAGTTTTAGATTTTTGGTTATTTGGGTTTGTATGTTATTATTAATATTAATTTTATTAGTATTTAATATAGTTTTACAAGATTATAAATATATTTATTAAATAATAAATAAGAGAAAATATATTTGAGAAATTGAAATAAACAAAAAATCATACAAATAATAATATATAAATAATATTTTTTAGTCATAAAAATTATGTAAATGAGTTTTTTTCGTTTAAAGAAAATTAGGATTAGATAAGTAGAATTTATCAATATATGCATAAATAGAAAATAAATGTTTACATAAAAAATATATTTAGAGTGATTGATTTATCTAAAGCAAAAAAATATATATAAAGAAAATAATAAAACATTTATTAAAAACTAAAAAAATAAAAAAAAAACTTAAAATAAAATAAAAAAGAACAGATATTAGTCAATATAGAATAGCCTTTAATACATAAAAACGATAATAAAAAATAAGTTATATTAGGATCATCTGATGATAGAATTTTACTTAAAAATGGCAAAGAGTTACCTCTTTCGAGTGGATTTCTTAGGTGCGAAGTTCAAGATAGATTGTCACCGAAGCGTCGAGATAAATCTAAACTTTATGCTCCAATATCCATTAACGCAAATAATCGTCGTTAAAAAATAATATGTATTAAAAAAATAAATTTACATAAAGTTTGAGACGGATTCTCACCAAGGCGTCGGGATGAATTTGAATTATATACTCCAATACCTATTAACTCAAATAATTGTTGTTAAAAAATAATAAATATTTTAAAAAATAAATTTATATAAAGTTCGAGACGGATTCTCACCGAAGCATCGGGATGAATCCAAATTTTATACTCTAATACCCATTAACTCAAATAATCACTGTAAAAAATAATATACATTAAACAATATATACTTAATAATAAATATATGAGCAAGGTAATAAATCACCTTAAATTATTAAACATATTATTGCATGAATAACGAACCAACTAAATTAATAAACACATTCATGTAGATATCATCATTTTAAACCCTAAAACCCTAAACCCTAAACCTTAAACCCAACCTCTTTCAAAATAACCTTCTACAACGTTAAACCTGTACTAGTTGGTTTTGACATTTATCATATTGCCACACATCATAAGGCTTAGAGAATGTAAAATTTGGTTATGATTTGAAAGGATTTTTTTTGCAAAATTTGATTCTAAATCACCATACATTTGCGAGCTTAAACAAAGAAACTTCAACTTTTTTTTATTTCCCCATGAAATGGTGAAAAACCTTTATTGTTGACCAAGATCTCGATGTGTTAAACCATCTCATCTATTTGAAAGACCAAATTGTCATTTGACTCATCCAAAATCATTTCAAACAGTAATCATCAATTTTCAAGAGATTCAAGTATCACACATTGAAAAAATGTCAAATTGACTCAGTTCTGTTCCAAACTTTAACTACCTTTAGTCATAAAAAATTAGTTTTGTGGGGCAATTTTTGTAAAAGTAACTTCTGCTATTTTAATATGAAGATCAAAAGTTTTAAATGATGAGATAAACATTTTTGTGAATCCTTTCATGATCAAAAGGCATGGAAGCATTGAAACCTAATTTGAATTGGTGATCTTTTGTTGACAAGTAAATTGGCAACTACACAAAAACATAGTCAAAAGATGCAAAGTCGAGACAAATGATCTTCCAAGTGAGGAATGTATGGTGCAAAACAAAGGGAAGCAATGCATCATTTGTCCATCATTCAATCATGCATACATATCCAATCATGCACATGACCATGCATCATCAAAATTGAAAATTTTCAAACAAATGTCAAGACTAATGCAGTTTTCAAGCAATTAAATGAAGAAAGATTTGAGCCTTAAGCTCAATTTAATAAGCATCCGAGATGTTTAAGCCCAGTTATGTTGGCACAAAAGATGATTAAGCCTAGTTATATTGGCACAAAAATGTTTAAGCCCAATTTACCAAGCATCCAAGATGTATAAGTCCAGTTACGTTGGCACAAAAAGAGTTTCAGCCTAATTTAGCTGGCATCCAATATGTTTAAGCCCAGTTATATTGGCCCCAGATGTTTAAGCCCAATTTAAATAGCATCCAAAACGTTTAAGCCCAGTTATCTTGGCATGAGAGAATTTAAGTTACGCACCCTCGTTTTGAGATAAGGAACAATTTTTTCTTCTAAAACCTCTAGGTACATATTCAAAACCTCCGGGTACATTTTCAAAACTTCTAGGTAATTAGTTTCAAAATTTCTTCAAGGATACAGACCCTCGTTTTGAGATGGGGAACAACTTTTTCTTCTAAAACCTCTGGGTACATTCCCAAAACTTTCGAGTAATTAGTTTCAAAATTTCTTCAAGGTTACGTGGCCTCATTTTGAGATAAGGAACAGCTTTTTTGTCTAAAACCTCCGGGTACATCTTCAAAACCTCTGGGTGCATTCCTAAAACATTCAGATTATTAATTTTAAGATTTCTTTAAAGTTACTAGCCTCATTCTGAGAGGAAGAATAATCTTTTCTTCTAAAACCTCCGAGTACATCTTCAAAACCTCTCGGTACATTCCCAAAATCTCTGGGTAATTAGTTTCAAAATTTCTTCAAGGATACGTACCATCGTTTTGAGATGACGAACAACCTTTTCTTCTAAAACCTCCGGGTATATCTTTAAAACCTCCGAGTACATTCTTAAAACCTCCTAGTAATTAGTTTCAAAATTTCTTCAATGTTATGTGGCCTCATTCTGAGATAAGGAACAACCTTTTCTTCTAAAACCTTTGGGTACATCTTCAAAACCTCCGAGTGCATTTCTAAAACCTCTGGGTAATTAGTTTTAAGATTTCTTTAAAGTTACGTAGCCTCATTCTAAGATGAAGAACAATCTTTTCTACTAAAACCTCCGCGTACATCTTCAAAACCTCCGGGTGCATGCCTAAAACAAGATTTCTTCAAAGTTACATAGTCTCATTTTGAGATAAGGAACAACTTTTTCTTCTAAAACCTCCGGGTATATCTTCAAAACCTCTGAGTATATTCTCCAAAACCTCTGGGTAATTAGTTTTAAGATTTCTTTAAAGTCACGTAGCCTCATTTTGAGATGAGGGACAATCTTTTCTTCTAAAACTTTCTGGTACATTTTCAAAACCTCTGGGTACGTTTTTAAAATTTTCAAGTAATTAACTTCAAGATTTCTTTTAAGTTATATAGCCTCGTTTTGAGATGAAGAGCTATTCTGATTATTAAAAAAAGAAACATAAGAAGATACTTAATCTGGTCCGATGAAGGTGTCTACGTCTTTGCACTATTCTTGATTCTCAAGAATGTGCAAAGAGGGGCAACTGTAGACACCCTTTTTTTGTAATAATATAAAAATTATAATAAATAATAAATAAAATTAAAAAATTAAAAATGAAGAAAAAAAAGAAAAAAAAAAGAAGAAAAAAACAAAAAAAAGAAGCATGGTCTCCATTGTCAAATCACCTTCAGAACATTCAATGCTCCATCGGGCAACTGGGATTTGGGATCATTTTCGATGGATTTTTTTTACTTGAAGGCTACCCATCTAGAATTCATGCTGAGAAAAGCATGATTACCTTTCTAATTGCTAAAAGATTTGGACAATCAGGTTCTATAAGAACCCTAAAAACTATGGTTCAAAGAGGAGGCAAAAAGGATTTTGAAAGGAAAAAAAACAGATCCAATAAAAAAAATCCTATTTTCTTCAAACATCAAACACTTGCAAAAACAAAAAATCCTAAGTTCTTGCAGCCAACTACCCTAGCCACAATAAAAAACGACAATAAAAAAATCACAAAGAAACCAAAAAATACTAAAAATAAATAAAAAAAAAGAGAAAGGAAAGAGCTAGATCTAAAAATTACCATATGAATCGGTGGTAAGGAAGGTGAGAGGCAAATGAGGCTTTTGGTAGTTTGAGAGAGAGAGGGAAGGAAAGAGAGAGAAGAAAAAAGAGAAAGAGAGGGCAAGAAGCGAGGAGATAGAGGGAAGGAAGGAAAGAAAAGAAGAAATAGAGAGGGAAAGAAGGAGAAAGAAGAAGAAGAGAGAGAAAAAGAGAGAGAACAAATAAGACAAAGAGATAGAAAGAAATAGGAAAATAGAGGAAAGGAAGGACAGAGAAGAAGAAAGAGTGAGGGAAGGAAAGAGAAAGAAAAAGAAAGAGAAAGAGAAAGAAAGAAGTGGCAAGGAGAGAAAGTGAAAGGAAAAAGAAAAAAAAGGAAAGAGAGAGCAAGAAGGAAGACGTCGGCCAAAAGGAGAAGAAAAGAAAAAAAAGAAAGGAAGAGAGAGAGAGAAAGAAGTAAAGGAAGGAAAAAACAGAAAGAGAGAGGGAAAAAAAAAGAAAGAAAAAAGGAGAAAAGGAAAGTCAACCAAAAAAAAAAAGAAAGGAAAAAGAAGAGAAGAAAAGCTTGTGGGCTATTGTGGATTGGGTTCATTTGCACTTCATTGGGCTCAAAATTTTAGGTAAGTTTTAGATTTTTGGTTATTTGGGCTTGTATGTTATTATTAGTATTTAATATACTTTTACAAGATTATAAATATATTTATAAAATAATAAATAAGAGAAAATATATTTAAAAAATTGAAATAAAAAAAATCATACAAATAATATTTTATAAATAATATTTTTTTTAGTCATAAAAATTATATAAATGAGTTTTTTTTTAGTTTAAAGAAAATTAGGATTAGATAATTAGAATTTATCTATATGTGCATAAATAGAAAATAAGTGTTTACATAAAAAATATATTTAGAGTGATTGATTTAGCTAAGGCAAAAAATATATATATATATAAAGAAAATAATAAACTGTTTATTAAAAAAATAAAAAATAACAGATATTAGTCAATATAGAATAGGCTTTTATACATAAAAAAGATAATAAAAAAAAGTTATATTAGGATCATCTCATGATAGCATTTCATTTAAAAATGGCAAAAAGTTACCTCTTTCGAGTGGATTTCTTAGGTGCGAAGTTCGAGATGAATTGTCACTGAAGTGTATAGATAATTCCGAACTCTATACTCCAATATCTATTAACTCAAATAATCGTTGTTAAAAAATAATATATATTAAAAAAAATTTCATAACGTTCGAGATGGATTCTCATCAAGGCGTCAGGATGAATCTAAATTCTATACTCAAATGCCTATTAACTCAAATAATCATTGTTAAAAAATAATATATATTTTAAAAAATAAATTTACGTAAAGTTCAAGATGGATTCTCACCGAAGCGTCGGTATTAATCTGAATTTTATACTTTAATACCCATTAACTCGAATAATCATTGTAGATATCACCTTAAATTATTAAACATATTATTGCATGAATAACGAACCAACTAAACCAATAAACGCATTCATGTAGATATCATCATTTTATCCTATCACAGCATGCCATGTTTATCTTGTTAATGGGGCGGGAATTTCGATGATGGGATTTCCTCGAAGAGCTAGTAAAGACGAGTTCTTCCTGAATATCCCTAGGTGAGGAAAACTTCAAGATTTCACTAAAACGTTGGGATGGTCTACGAATGATTTTTCAATAAAAGATTGTCGACCTCATCATTTAAAATTGAACAAATCATAACATCATTTTACAATCGCATCATGTGCATCCATGAAACCAAATACAAAGACTCAATCAGCTAATTTAATAAAGAATCAGTTAACAAGTAAGGATTAAGGAAATACAAGAATAAAATCAATGGTAGACTCTAATAAGATAACTTAAGATTAAATGGTACCTTTCTTGGAACAGGCGCCATGGAGGTACTAACCCTTTTCCATGTCTAACCGCACTCTCGAACCCATCTTTTAAAAACATAGACCAGTTCTCATTCTTTCAACAGACCTAAAGTTGATTTAGGACTTCGTTGATTAGAATTGAGTTAATAGGTGGCCAATCGTACCTAGATAAAAAAGATTGGCGGTGACTCTTAGTTATTTTATTTTCACCCACGTCTGTTGGTCGAGTTCCCGAACCCAGCACATTACGATAGCTATGTAGTCAAAAGACTAGGAAACTAGATTTCTATAAGCAACATACAGTCAAATTTAGCAGTACAACTCATCAAACCAAGAGTGCAATAAACTACATCCATTCAGATTTGTGGGATCCTTCTCCAGTGGCATTAAAAGATGAATCATTATACACGTGGACCTTTATTGATGTTTTTCAATAAAGGCATGGACGAATTTTCTAAAAGCTATGAGTGAAGTGTTAACCACTTTTTTGCATTGAAAGGCATTGATCGAGAAGCAAACTAAGAAAATGATCGAGAGTTTTCGAACAAACAAAGGTTTGGAATTTTGCAAATGTGTGTTTAGTCTGTTTTGCAAGAATGAGGAAACCGTTAGACATCGCACTGTCGTTAAAACTTCACATCAAAACAGTATTGTAGAGTGGATGAAGAGAACAATTTTGGAAAAAGCAAGATGCATGCTCTCTAATGTTGGCCTACCCAAAGTATTCTAGACAGAAGCTATCAACATAACTTGTTACTTAGTAAATCGGTTTCCATCAACTGCAACTGAATTTAAGACTCCCGAGGAAGTTTGGTCTAGTAAGCCCACTGATTACTCTATATTGAGAGTATTTGGTTGTCCTATTCATACTCATGTAAGTGATGGTAAACTTGAGTTGAGAGTGACGGAGTGCATATTCTTAGGCTATGCATATGGAGTGAAATGTTATTGGTTTTGGTGTATTAGTTGTACGTTCTCCAAGTTTATGGTGAGTCGGAATGTTACCTTTGACAAGTCTGCATTACTTTATGGGATAAAGTCTAGAATTGCAAACACATTAGACTAGGAAGTTGGCAAGCAAGTGAAGCTTGAAATCAATGCTTTTGTGATAGTGTGGGATGATAGTGAAATCCAGAATGAACTACAAGAGGTACAAGAATTGGTATCTCAACGAAGCATTACTTGTATCAGTGGTGATTTTGATTCTTATGTTTTATCTGTGGAAGTAGAGATTGATGAGCCTTACTTTTATCGTGAGGCAATTACATATGCTGAGTCTTCTAAGAAGATTGAGTCTTTACACTAGGATCAAACATAGGAGCTTGTGAAACACCTAAAAGTACTATTAAAGTTGGCTTATTGTGTGAAATAGGTGCAAACAATAGTTGTAATGTTGTTAGCTTCTCCAATTCAAATTTTGCTGGTGATTTATATAGTAAAAGATCTTGAATATGGTATGTGTTCACTCTCTCAAGGTTTCTAATCAGTTGGAAAGTAGTAGTTGCTTTGTTTACAACTAAAGCTGAATACATGGCTGTGACCAAGGCAATGAAAGAGGCCTTATGGCTTCGAGGCTTGGTTAGTGATCTTCATTTTGGATAAAAATCTAAAGGTGAGATTGTAGTGAAGAAAATAACTACAGTTGAAAACTAGACAAAAATGGTAACTAAGTTAGTTTCTGGGATAAAGTTCAAGCATTGCTTAGACTTGATCGGTGTTTGTAGTACTTAAGGCCCTTTGGGGCAGTGGCGGTGTCGACAAAGATTAGTTTGTAAGGTGGAGCTTAGTGAATTCAAACCTAAGGTGGAGATTTGTTAGGATAGTCTTGGATTGTAGTTTGATTAGGATAGTTTAATTCTAATTAAACTTATGTACCATATTAAAATAGTCTTTAAATCTAGTTATACTAGAATAATAATTTCTAATTATATTACGATAAGATTATTGTATTTGGTACTATGAAAGGATCCTATGGGGTTAAAGAATTATCATCATTTAAATTTAGAGAGAGTATTTGGGTGTACTTGGGATATAGGTTGTAAGTTTGAGACTGTTCTTGTAATCTCCTGATTTTTCTTTTAGTGAATTTTACTTTGTTACTCTGCCCATGGATGTAGGTCATCAAAAAACCGAACCATGTAAATTCTTGTGTCTTTGTGGGTGTGCTTGATTTCTTTCTTTATTCTATTGATTGAGTAAGATCTTGGGCAACTCTTTAGAGAAAATTCCATAATTTCCATAACAAATTTCTTCAGCTATGGTAATTTAAACCCTAATCGAATGTAATTTATATACATGCTTTAAACTAAGAATATTTTGTTGCAATAGTTGTTAATGGCTAGTTCAATGTTGTATGACTTGGTGGTTCATGTCAATAGTAATCGAAAACCCATCAATCTTGATAGGCACTTGTTGTAGAGTTAAACAAATGACATATTTGAAATTATTATAAATAATTTCACTTTCGGCATGGAAATGAGTACAACCATTAAGGATGGTCTTTAAAGTCAAAAAAATTCTTTGAGTTGAAACATGATGTCGATTTGCTAAATTTCTTTTAAATGCATGAAAGTTTAAAGAAAATCTACCTCGTTGATTCCTTATGTTTTTTATGATAACAAAACATTCATCATTCATTAATGTCTAATCATATTATTCAAGTGTGTAAGAGAAAGATTAACTTCATTAATATATTTGGTATTTGAAAGCAAGTCAAGATGTTTATTCAATTGCAAGATGAGTTAATTAGTTAAACAAGCAAAGAAGAAAGACCTTTAATGAAGGCACATTAGTGTTAACTGATTAACATAGATCCTTCATTAGTTAAAGTAATTTTGGGCATTACACTAAAGAAATGGAAAATTCTCTTGAAAGAAAATACAGGATCTTCTCAAGAAAAAACTCACAAGGAAAAACAGTTCACCTTGGAGCTATTCTGCTTTTGATTTTATAAAAATGCAAAATTAGAAAAAAGAACACCAAGATTAGTACTAAATTACAAACCATTAAATAAAGCATTAAAATGGATTAGATATCCAATCCTAAACAAAAAAGATTTGCTACAAAAATTATGTAATGCAAATGTTTTCTTAAAGTTTGACATGAAATCAAGGTTTTAGCAAATCCAAATTAAGGAAAATGAAAGGTACAAAACGGCATTTACTGTCCCTTTCGGCCAATATAAATGGAATGTCATGTCATTTGGTCTAAAAAATGCACCATTAGAATTTCAAAAGATAATGAATGAAATATTTAGTCGATACTCCTAATTTACCATTATTTACATAAATAATGTCCTAATGTTTTCTGAAAATTTAGAAAAACACTTTAAACATCTCAAAACTTTTATCAATATAATTAAGAAAAATGGATTAGTAGTCTCCAAATCTAAAATTAATATGTTCCAAACCAAAGTAAGATTTTTAGGTCATTATGTAACCCAAGGAACCATTACGTTAATAGAAAGATTTATAGCCTTTGCGAAAAAATTTCTTAATCAAATTTTAGATAAAACTCAACCCCAAATATTCTTAGAAAGTCTCAATTATGTCATTGATTTTTATCCTGACCTTAGCAAAATCTGTAAACCCTTGCATGATAGGCTCAAAAAGAATCTTACTCTTTGGACTCTTGCACATATTGACCCTGTCAAGCAAATTAACTTGCATATTAAAGAACTCCCTTGTTTACATCTAGTAGATACAAGTACCTCAAAAATAGTAGAAACAGATGCCTTAAACATAGGGTATGACGGTATTCTTAAGCAAGTCAAAAATCAAAAGGAACAAGTAGTCTAAATCACCTCGAAATATTGGATGCCTACTCAGTAAAACTACAGTACTATCAAAAAGGAAATTTTATCAATTGTTTCATGTATTTCAAAATTTCAAAGTGATTTACTCAATCAAAAATTCCTTTTGCGAATTAATTGTAAATTGATAAAAAAAAGTTTTACAAAAAGATGTCAAAAATATTACTTCAAAATAAATTTTTACCAGATGGCAAGCAATTTTAAGTATATTTGACTTTGACATTGAATATATCAAAGGAGAATTAAATTCCTAGCCTAATTTTCTTACTAGAGAATTTTTACAGGGAAAATCATGCCACCAAAATTGATATAAGATCGAAAAAAAAAAGTGAGAGTTTTCTTCCTAAAATCTTTCCTAAAAACCAATCAAATTATGGTACGAAATTTGTACTCAAGAAAATGAACAAAAAGGATAAAGCTCCTCAAAAATACCTGAAATTTACCAAGATGCCCAAGATCCAAAGGAACTTGACTCACAAATCAAAAAAAAGGATTGAGTCCCTTTCTCAATCCCCAAAAATAGCTCTAGTACTCACCTCCTAAATCGAAGAGGACATTCTTCTTAAACAAATTCCTGTTGCTACAGTAGAATCGTCAAAAGGCAGAGAGGTTGTTTTGCACAAACCCAAACCTTTCCAAACTATTTTCCCAACATCACAAGCAGTGTTCTCTTCTCATAAAAGTTCTACTCAATGCTTTCGTAAAAAGTCATTCCAAAAGGTTCTACTAATTGAGGAAGGATTTTATGAAAAATCCCCAAATATTGCAATCTAAAAAGCTTTTTAAAAATGGCACGACAAACTGTGGGATCTTCAAAAACCCCAACAGTATTATGAAAATATTTTGATACAAACAAGGTCTATATTGTTTAAACACTATGTAGAAAAAAAAAGATCCAAAATTCAGTACTCACTTAACAGCCCAAATTTTGAAGGTACTAAGGCCCATGTACTAGGGAGAAAACCCAAACTCACCCCAAAATTTTTCTACCAAATTTACAATGAGAGCATACCACCATATGTTCTTCAATTATTGGGACTACCAGAAAACTTGGTTCAACACCTTCCTTTTCAATAATAAACATGCCAGACATTCATACTTGGTATTTTTCAAATATGAAAACTAATATAAATTCCCACTTTGGTTTACCCACTAGTGAAATTGGTATGGGCCATTGAAAGAGACTCTTCCCTCTAAAATTAATGAACTATACCTAAAAATTTGACAAAAATTTTAGCTTGAACCATATCAAGAAAAATTACATACCTCTATCCACTTTTTCTCAAACTTAACATTTCCTAGATAACCTTATGGAATTATACATATGATATTGATCCCCAAATTGGTGACCCCATAGTCATTCGAACTTTCAACACCAATTGGTGGGACAAGTTTGATGATAGAAACTATATTGTACAATATCTTGATAACTAATTCGACAAGAGCCCAACATTATGCAAGACAGTTGTGTCAGATCAAGAAATGGCAGGATATTTACAAGCAAATTCAAATGTAAGTGCACTATTTGCCCAAGCAAAGAATAAACAAGAATACAAGAAAACTATGACTGAAATGCTTCAGTCCATCAACTATGATGGAGAAGATGAACAAGAGCATGAGACTTCTGAGTCATCCAACAAAACTATTGACTTTGACTAAGACAAAGACTACATGCCCCCAAGAAAGAGCAAGAAGTAAAAACAAGAAAAAAAAACATCTTTCAAAAAATAAAAAAGACAAAAGCATCTTGTGACTTGCAAGGCATCTCTGAAAAGCAAAAGCATCTTTGTAAAATAAAGGAAACAAAAGCACCCCTGAGACTTACAAGGCATCTCTACAAAGCAAAAACATCTCTAAAAAGCAAAGAAGACAAAGCATCCTTAAGACTTACAGGGCATCTTTAAAATTTTCAAAAGCATTCCTGAAGTTGCAAGGCATCTTCAGCAAAAGAAAAGGAAATTTTCAACATTTCATTAATTCTTGTAAATTTTTTGGAAGAGTAATTATTGGCAAATGGGAAGATCTATCTATAAAAGGCTCTCATCGTATTCAAAAAAAGGCAGAGCTAGAATCATCTTTAGAAAAGCTTCTCTCTAAAATCTTTCATGGAATGAAAATTCTGGACTCTTTTCTTTAAGTTTTCTTTAAATTTTCTTCTCGTTAAATTTTAATCTTCTTCATTTTAAAAGAAAACCGGTATCCAATGTTTCTACTGCACTTTTGGCACGTTTGGTTCGCGAAATAGATAAGAATGGAATAGTATAGTTATTACGTGGGAATAGAATGAGGTGGGAATAGAATAGAATAAGTATTATGTAGTTTGGTATGATGAATGGAATAAAGTAGGAATAATTATTATGACTTATTACAGTGTTTGGTTGGTAACAATAGCTTTAGAATAGGAAAGGAATAGAAAATAAAAAGACAAAAATACCCTATATTATATTTAATTATTTTTTATTTTATTTTTTAAATATTAATAATTTATAATTAATTAAAATATTAATAATTAATAATTTAAATATCAATATTTTAATATAATTTAATTACTAATATTTTAATTAATAATATTTTATTTATAATTTAATATTATTATTAAAATATTAATAATTTTTATTTTTATATTCATTAAAAATTTAATATATTAATAATTTAATAAATAAAACATTAATAGTTTAAAATATTAATATTTAATATTTTAATCATATTAATATTAATAATGTTTAAATTATATATAAAATATTAATATTTTAAATTTTATAAATAATTTATTCTTTTATTTTATTTTTTCCTTTTTTTTTTCTTTTTCATGGGCCGGTCGTCGGAAAGGCGACCGATGTAACAAAACGCCGATCTGGAGCACCATGTGGCCGAATCTGGCCACTACGGTGCCAGATCGGCACTTCCCCGCGGCTGGATCTGGCCGTGGAGTGCCAGATCCAACCATGGGATCTGATCGGGAAGCACCAGATCCGGTGCTTCCCACTACCAAATCTGGTCGTTGAGTGCCAGATCTGGCTGAATCTCCGTTTGAATCTTGTCTGACCATATTCGGTCATAAAATCGTCGTCGCAGCCACTTCAGTCGCAGTCACCATCGCTTCCGCTGCCGTCGTCGCCGCCACTAACATCATCTCCGGCGTTGATGCCACTTAGAAAGAGAATAAGAGAGGAAAGAACATGAGAAGAGAGAGAAAGAAAAAGGGAAAATGAGAAATATATATATATATATAGGTCTAGGGTTGTAATATTTTTAAATGATAAGGGGCATTTTAGTCATATCATAATTCAGAGCTATTCCCATGGTCACGGAATAGCAAAAACCATGGGGAACCTCAGGTTTAACTATGCCTGAGTTTTACCCCTTTTGAGAGAATAGCTATTACTAAGTAATAGCTATTCTTTGTGATATTGTCATACCAAACGGAGGCAAGCTATTCCCTTGGGAATAGACAGGGAATAGCTTAGCTATTCCCTATACCAAACGTGCAGTTTGCAGTCAAAATTTATTGATCCAAAGATCCTGCTGGCAATTTGGTATCTCAAACACCAAAAATATAATTATATTCATTTTGGATTAGTACAAGTAAGAGCTAAACAGCTCACAAAAGAAGGATTGGATACTTCCATCTTTATAGCTCTCGAAGACAAATGACATAACCATTTCAATTACTTTTTGTTAGAAACAGTATAAATAAGTCTATGTAGAGGACCAATACATTTCAACTGTTTCCCTAATTTTATGGTGTCATTGAAAGATAGGAATATCTGAAACATTTTATTGTTTTGTTTATTTTACTTTCTTCATTTTGCTTTTGTTTCCCTTTTCTATAACCTCTGTATTTTGGTTTGTCATAGTAATTCGGGAAACTTTTCTTATGATTCTTTTGCTTTGGTTTTGTAGGACAACAGGTTTTTGAAGAAGAAGGTTCATGTTTGATGTCAAATTATTGACAAAATGATCCTAATTCTTTTCTGCAAAGATATCTTTCTTTTTTTAATTGTTTTTGAAGTTTTAAATCTTGACAAATTTTTAATTCCTCTTTTTGGTTGAAGCTTATGAGTTCGCCATATATAAGATTTTCATAAGGAATTATTCCTTTATAAGTGTCACTTATTTGGTTTCAAACTTTTTCTCCTAATAATGTAGAAAGTCCTACTAGAAAATTTTCTTTCTAGAAAGGTTGTTGATTATCAAATCTTTGCATTACTCTTGTCATAAATATGTCTTTATACCATTTAAAATCTGTTATTTTTTTCACTTTAAATTTGACAATAATTATGAGTCTCTATATTTAAGGTGTGAAGGGTCACCTAGAAAATGTTTTGAAATTAAGAAGATGAGCGTTGCAACAGCATCTTGAATCTCTCTTCCTTGCTCATCTAGGATGTTGTTTCCTTCATCATCCTTTTCTATATCTTTTAATATTTCTTATTGTTGTTTTATGATAAGATAATTGTCCCACTATCCTTTAAGTTGTCCAGTGAAACTGACAACTAAAAGGTTTGCTATTGAATGATTCATAATTTGGCCCGATTGATTTTGGGTTTTGTATATGTTTGATACCACTTTCATTTGTTGTAAGGTATTGAAGATGTTGTATTCGGACATTCCATTAATATTCCATTCATAAATTGTGTTGGCATAATACTTATTTTGGAAAGTAGGTTTTTCTTCTATGTTCACATATATATATATATATATATATATATATGTTTGATGGCTATTTATAAACCTGTGGTTAATATTGAAATATCTGCATGAAGATACATATTGAATTTACAGAAAAAGAATTGTTGTGTGGTTAATATAGAAATATCTGTATATAGATACATATTGAATGTACAGAAAAAGAATTGATGTGTGGTTAATATTGAAATATCTATATATAGATATACATTGAATTTGTAGGAAAAAATTGAATTTTTATGCACATATTAAGGGGGAGCATACATTTAGAAGGAGTAATCCCTTATTTGCACATAGATATAAGATATACATAGACATTACGCTCTTAATTTAGGAATGTTTTGTCATCATAAAAAAAAAAAAGAGGAGAATGTTGACTCCATATGCTTTTGATAATAACAAAGTATTCCTTATTCATTGGTGTCTAATTACATTATTTAAGTGTGCAAGACAAAGTTTAAATCCTTTAATAGAATGGTTGATTGAAAGCAAGTCAAAAAGCTTGTTGTGTTACAAGAATGGTCAATAAGTTAAAAGAGCAAAGAACAAAAAGCTAAGTAAAGTTAGAATAATGTTAACTGATTAATACAGAGCCTTAATCAATTAAAGCTGTTCAGGGCACTACATCAAAGGAATGAAGAAAATCCTTAATCAATTAGCACAAGGCATAACTGATTAATAATATACTAGGCGCAAAGCAAAATCTTTTTAATCGGCCAACCAAAGGAGTTAATTGGTTAAAGGTCAAGCTTAAAGTTTCAAATGCACCAAATCCAAATTCAAAATGTTGATGATCGTCCAAAGGCGTCAAACCAAGAGATTCAAAGCTGAAGAATTTTTAATCGGTTGAGCTTATTTTAATCAATTAAAGATTGAAAGGAAAGAAGCTTTGATCAGTTAAAGGAAGAACAAATCAGTTAGAAGATGGCTAGTGGAAAACATCTGTCAAAGAAGTTTGAAAATTAAAAGTTTTTAATCAGTTAAAGCCCTCTTTTACTGGTTAACATAGTGAAGCAAACTCTCAAATAAAGAAGCCTTAATCGATTAAAACCTATTCTTAATCGATTAAAGGAACATTGCCAGCACATTTGATTTTAACTGCTAGAAAAGAAAATAATAGCTAGAGACTGCCTCCAATGGCTAAAAATTGTCTTTAATGGTCAGAATGTGTTTTCTACGTATTTAAAGCCTTTCCAAAGGTTAAAAATCAAAGAGAAAAGTTTTAAAGAGTTTTAAAGAGTTTGAAAGAGCTTGAAAGAGCTTAAAAGAGCAAAACCCTTCTCTTTTACACTTGTATTCCATTCCTATCTTTTTGAAAGTATTTGAGCTGAAACTTGTACAAATTAGATTAGTTAAGTAATCATTTGTAGCTCTTTTTATCTTCTATTTCTTGTTTACTTGGAGTGTGTGAGACACTCTAAGACCTAGTCTAAGCTAAGGCAAACTTATGACTTGTTGTAAAAGGTTGGAGTTGGATTAAAAGCTCACTTTGTAAAAGTTTAGTTGAAGTGTTAATTCTATTAGTTTTAGTGAAGTTGGGTTGAAAATCCTTAATTGGGAATATCAAGGTAGTGACTGTAGGTTAAGTGGACTGAACTACTATAAATATTGTATTTTATTTGTTTCTCTTAACCTGTCGTTACTTAGTGTTTGCTAACCTTAACAAATTTTCAAAGTATCTGTCTTAAGTTTTCCAAATAGATTTTAAATTTCAAGAGCTACCCTCAAAAATATTTTTAAGTGTTGTTCACCCCTCTCTAGCACTCCTTTTGGGACCAACATAGGTGATGTTGATTTTTGGATATTGGTCCTATTTGCTTAATGTGTAGTGAGCAAGTCAATATATTTTGAACTTGGGTGGGTCTTGGTCCATGATTTTTTGCTGTTTCACCGAACCTTTTTTTAATTGATCTTTGAGAGTGTTATTTTGCTAAAATAAGTATTTTTCTGATTTAGAGAGAATACTTACAGCAACATTTTTGTACATCTTGAAGGAATGAATATTGATATTATGCCTTTAAAAAAATTTGATGATTAGGCCAGCTAGATATGTTAAATTTTAATTTGACAATTATTAAAAATTAGATTTGACCTCTCTTGCAAGTTAAATTTAAATCTCATTCGTGTAAATACAGATTACATTTGGTAACTTGAATTTGAAATAAGGATTTGAATTTCAAATTTAATATAAATTGTGTGATAGAACACATTTAAATATGATTTTTATAATTATTTCAAATTCAAATGGTGAGGGATACTAATCTTGGTAACATTACCATCATGCAATTAGAAAGACATGAAATTAGTGAAAATCCTACTTTTAAAAGGTTTTTTTTTTTCATTTAATGTAATGAAGTGAGAGTTTAGTAATGGATGTAGGCTCTTTTATTAGTGTTGATGGATGTCACCTAAAAAGGCCTAAAAGAGTTATTTAGTAGTTATAGCAATTGATGAGAACTGTGTGCTACTTCTTGTTACTATTGCAATTGTGGAACTTGAAAATGGAGATTAATGGTTTTTTGCAATTGTTGAGTATTGTGATTGATGATTTCTACAAACCATTGACATTAATGATTGATGGCCAAAAGTTATGTAAAATCAAATCTTTCCATTATCATTCCAATTTTGACTTGTATAAAATTGTAATCTATCTTAGTTGCTTCCTTCTACTCATGTTGGCTAAATAATTTATGGAAAAGATGCCATTCACAAACATTTTTGCATTTGCATTAGGACTATGTATTATTCATTTCTCTCAAAAGATAACATCATAAAACTCTCCTTGTGAGATCTTGCTTTATCAAATTATGTTAGTTTGGACTTATGGTTGCCACATGACATCTCTGAGGTACCTCTTTTGGAAAAATCTACCATTGGTGCTATCCTAGCCCTTGCTCAACTTGCTTTTTCCTCTCACCATGTTGCAGTCTTAATGTTTTCATTCCATCCATCCTCAGAAAATAACATGCATAAGTTCATGACTACCTTTACTTTATAATTTTATGTATAGTATTTCTTTCCATATGTGTTGCATTTAAAAGAGATAAAAATATGCCCTTAAAAAAGCCCGTTACCTAGAAATTTTTCAATGTTTCAAGACGTAAACTTTTCCCCTTTAGGTCATTTTATAATGTAGGTTTATCTTGATATTTAATCATTTTTCTGCTACAATTATTATGTTTATCTTATATAATAAAAGGGTTTTGCATTTTTTTTACTTAGTTTTTCTTATCTCTTATCTTAATTATATTACTTTTATAGAAAAGCAAAGAGACAAAAATATTCTAAGAAGAGAAAAAATTGATTCTGATTGCATATCTATAACTATATATAAAAAGAAATTTTTTCAAAATTTTATCTTTACACAACATGGAGCTTTAGTTTTACACCACGTGGAACTTTAGCTGACGAACATGTGGGCTGGTCAGGGCATTTTTGAATTTATGACGTGCAAACTTGCTCAACTTGCTTCTTCCTCTCACCATGTTACAGTCTCATTTTTTCATGCCATTCATCCTCAAAAAATAAGATGCATAAGTGTAGGACCGCCTTTATTTTGTAATTTTATGTATAATTTTATATATAGTATCTCTTTTCATATATGTTGCATTTAAGAGAGATAAAAGTTTGCCCCTGAAAGAGGCCGTTACCTTGAAATGTTTCAATGTTTCAAGACGCGAGCTTTTCTCTTTTGGGTCATTTTATAATCTAAGTTTATATTGATATTTAATCATTTTTCTGCTACAATTATTATGTTTATGTTATATAATAAAAGGGTTTTTGCATTTTTTTTACTTAGTTCTTCTTATCTCTTATCCTAATTACATTGCTCTTATAGGAAAGTAAAAAGTCAAAAATATTCTAACGAAACGAAAAATTGATTGTCATTTTATATATATAACTATATATAAAAACAAGTCCTTTTGAGAGCTTATCTTTTTGGAGCTTTAGTTTTACACCATGTGGAACTTTAGTTGACGGTCATGTGGGCTAGTGAGAACATTTTTGAATTTACGACGAGCAAATCATTCTTTTCTTCTTTTTCTTTGATAGGCATTCTAGAAAGCTCATTTTAGAAATTTCTACTTTGTTCTTTTTGTCCAGTGTACTCACTACAAAGCCTATTCTAAAAATTTCTCCTATATTGACTTCTTTTTGTCTAGGTCAAGCATTTTACAAAACCCATTCTAGAAATTTCATTTTACAAAGCTTGCTCAACTTGCTTCTTCCTCTCACCATGTTACACTCTCATTTTTTCATTCTATCCATCCTCAAAAAATAAGATGCATAAGTTTAGGACCGACGTTATTTTGTAATTTTATGTATAATTTTATATATAGTATCTCTTTTCATATATGTTGCATTTAAGAAAGATAAAAGTTTACCCCTGAAAGAGGCCATTACCTTGAAATGTTTCAATGTTTCAAGACGCGAGCTTTTCTCTTTTGGGTCATTTTATAATCTAAGTTTATATTGATATTTAATCATTTTTCTGCTACAATTATTATGTTTATGTTATATAATAAAACGGTTTTGCATTTTTTTGACTTAGTTCTTCTTATCTGTTATCCTAATTACATTGCTCTTATAGGAAAGTAAAAAGTCAAAAATATTCTAACGAAAGGAAAATTTGATTGTCATTTTATATATATAACTATATATAAAAACAAGTCCTTTTGAGAGCTTATCTTTTTGGAGCTTTAGTTTTACACCATGTGGAACTTTAGTTGACGGTCATGTGGGCTAGTGAGAACATTTTTGAATTTACGACGAGCAAATCATTCTTTTGTTCTTTTTCTTTGATAAGCATTCTAGAAAGCTCATTTTAGAAATTTTTACTTTGTTCTTTTTGTCCAGCGTACGCACTACAAAGCCTATTCTAAAAATTTCTCCTCTATTGACTTCTTTTTGTCTAGGTCAAGCATTCTACAAAACCCATTCTAGAAATTTCATTTTACAAAGCTTGCTCAACTTGCTTCTTCCTCTCACCATGTTACACTCTCATTTTTTCATTCTATCCATCCTCAAAAAATAAGATGCATAAGTTTAGGATCACCGTTATTTTGTAATTTTATGTATAATTTTATATATAGTATCTCTTTTCATATATGTTGCATTTAAGAAAGATAAAAGTTTACCCTTGAAAGAGGCCGTTGCCTTGAAATGTTTCAATGTTTCAAGACGCGAGCTTTTCTCTTTTGGGTCATTTTATAATCTAAGTTTATATTGATATTTAATCATTTTTCTGCTACAATTATTATGTTTATGTTATATAATAAAAGGGTTTTGCATTTTTTTGACTTAGTTCTTCTTATCTCTTATCCTGATTACATTGCTCTTATAGGAAAGTAAAAAGTCAAAAATATTCTAACGAAAGGAAAATTTGATTGTCATTTTATATATATAACTATATATAAAAACAAGTCCTTTTGAGAGCTTATCTTTTTGGAGCTTTAGTTTTACACCATGTGGAACTTTAGTTGACGGTCATGTGGGCTAGTGAGAACATTTTTGAATTTACGACGAGCAAATCATTCTTTTCTTCTTTTTCTTTGATAGGCATTCTAGAAAGCACATTTGATAAATTTTTACTTTTGTTCTTTTTGTCCAGCGTACGCACTACAAAGCCCATTCTAAAAATTTCTCCTCTATTGATTTCTTTTTGTCTAGGTCAAGCATTTTACAAAACGTATTCTATAAATTTCTTCTCTGTTCTTTTTGGATTTTTGATGAAACCTTTGAAAACGAAAGATGAATATTTTTCTTCTTTCTTTTTAGATGCCCATATATATACAAGAATAATTAGTCGCTGTGATAATGAACCTGCCTTAGATATTAAAAAAGCAGCATACGCAACCTCAACATCTTGACTCTGAAGATAAAGAAAACTCATGGCAGTGGGAGGAAACTCATGGGAGAATAAAATAGAGTATATTGTTAATTTCCAGTAGTGTATGTTGGAAAGAACAAAAAAAAGTGGTCAAAATTGAGGCCGAAACAAGGCACCCAAAGCAAATCAATAAGAAAGATGGGCTACAGCCCACATTGTTCGTCTGGATACTTGGTCCAAACCAAACCCAAATAGCTGTGAGGCCATTACTGATATTAAACCTGACCTTGTGGTGAGGCCCAATATATATAATTTTTTATTACATATAAACTTTTGTTTTTTAAGATAAGCAATAAATTTGCCAATGGAGTCTTTTTTTCAATGCTAAGGAAGAGATTCGGAAATTTTGAGATTTGAAGTTCAAATTTCACCATGAGTTGGTTTGATTTAACTTTATATTAGATTCGTCCAACTATATATGCTAGTTTGTTAATTGGTTTGTCCATTTAATTTATGTTATAGACTACTTAAATAAGATATAATATTTTATCGTCTTTGTAATTTCTACTTGTACATAGGTACTTAACTTCATAAAATAAATTTTATTTCCAGATTCTTTGATAATTGTAAACAGTATATTTGATTTCTTTGTTGCAAATCTAGTGTCTTTGGAAAGTGGACATTTCATTACACATGAAAGCAAGAAAAAGAGAGCCAAAGCTTTGAAGAAGACGTTGTCTTGCATAAAAAAGCAAAGAAAACATTGATCAATTTCATGAGTTGATGTGTTGAATTTGCTCTAAATGCATAAAAGTTCAAAGAAAATCCACCTATACTTGAAAACCATGCTTGCAATACCTCTTTAAACAATGTTTAAATCTGTCACTACAAGTAGCTCTTTTTATATACCTATTTTTAAAAGGGGTTTTGCTGCTGATAATGTTAATCTTAATAAGTTTGTCTTTGTTTATGTTGTTGGGAATGTTCGTAGTAAAGGGATTTGGTCCAGGAACGTTCGACTTGCTATGCTGTTTGCCGTCGTCGTCTGCGGTAGAAAAAATTTAATGAGATACGGAGAGAGAATGTCTAGGTAGAGAGAGAAAAAAAATTATAAAAATGAAGAAATTGTATATTATAGAGGTGGTAATTTTCTTAAAAATATTACCACCTCATCAAATTAATCGAAATATTCATAAATTTGATCAATTTTTATTGAGTGGTGAACTTGTGAAATACCTATTTCTATTTGTAATTAAATATGAAATTAATCTCCTTATACTATTTCAAATACACAAGTATATTAAATTTTAATTAATTTTTACTTATTATGTGTATTTTTTTCTCTCAATTTATATAACAAAATGAATGCACGTCCATTATCTCATGTTCATGTTTCTCAAAGTAACCAAACAATGGGAAGCTATAATTATCTCCCATTGGCCATAACAAAGAAAATAGAAAAACAGAGAGCAAGCAGATGTCAACATTGATGGATAAGAAAATGGAAGTAGTTTATGATAACAACTACGATGACTGGCCTTGCTAATTATTTAAATATGAAGAAAAGTTGAACTGCCCAGCGATATTTGCCTGACAGGAAATGCCATAGAAATTTCAGGGCACCACCTTGACCTAAAACCAGAATACCATATCTTGTTTGAATAATCTTAAATTGTGTGACAACAATCAAGGTAATTTGTTACCTCTTAATCAGGGACAAGTAACTGCCAAGGCTGCCCCCTCAACTCTTGATGAGTTCATTTTAAATTAAGGAAAGCAATTCAAAATAAATTCAAAGTCTATTAATAATTAAAATTCAAAATTCAAAATTATAATAGAATTTCATTTCTAATGATAAGTTAATCAGAAATATAATAGATGACATTGTCCTTGTTCATCAATTAAAAATTTTACCTACATTTATGTTTTTGTAGATACTAGTTCCGTTGTCATGTGTGGTTCGCGGGTTACTTTGTCATGTGTAACCCGTAATGTTTTTAGTTATATGATTAACAAGAGTAGAGCAATATTTTTCTTTCTTAAAAAATTATAAGTAATTAGAGTAATTAATTATTAGTTAATTATAATTAAATTAATTGCAATTTATACTGCAATAAGGTTTATAGGATGAGGCTTAAAACCAAGTATTTTCATGTGTCAAATGCATATTTTGAGGCAAGGATAGATTAATATATAGGTAGGTATACGTAGGAAAATTTGACTTTTTTAGAGTTTTTTTTTATATTTTTCTTTATATATATATATATATATGACACATTCTATAAAAAATAGAATAATATTTGAATTAAAGATTCTTTAAAAAAAACTTGTAAATATTTCTAATTTTCGCATTAACCTATTTTTAATAGAAAGAATAAAACCAATCTTGTATAAATACAGGTTGGTTTTCTTATCGAAGCCTGTATAACTATCGAATCAAGTATTATGTTTGTATATAATTTTAAACCATTTATTTTTTAAATATATAATTACGCATTATATATTTATAAATATATGTAAATAAAAAAAATTAAATACACGATTTAAGCATTGATTCAAATATCGGATCACTTTGCGAACCATTTTCGATAATTATATCAATGTTATAGATAAATATAGATTAAAGATATATAGACATAATTATAGATGTCAACAAAAATTAAAAAAAAATAAAGGTGGACCTATGAAAGAATTGGTCCGATGATTAACAAGCAAAGCAAAGAAATGTCGAGAAATTACTCAGGAAGCAATGATAACAAAAGGTGTATATAATTTATAAAGGGGTTCCCAGGTCTAGGGTTAACCATTTTAAGAAATCTTAATTTTAGTTCTAACTAATTCTTGTTTCCTTCGAATTTTTGTTGGATGAAAAAAAGTTTAAATTTCAAAATCATTTTTTCTAGTTGTAAAAATAAAATATTAGATTCTTTCGTCTAATTCTACCACCAGTAATTTTGTAATTCCCATTACTCTTTGCCTTTTACATTTGATAAAGAAAACTTTAAAAAAAAAGTTTGAACTAAAAAAGTTATTATTTTATTACACTTAATTAAACTTATTTTATTTTGAATTAAAAAAATTATAAAATATCATTTATCATTTTATAATACATGACATAATATGTATGATAATATGACATATTAATGTGGTATGATGATATAATTATTTTTTTATCATTTTCCTCATCATTACAATATTGTTATGAGATATAAAATGATAAGTGATATTTTAATTAATAACAATTAATCGACTGTTAATGATAAAGAATTATTTGATTCAAAATAAAAGTAATGTGATTTAATTGAACTCATAAAAAATAAAAAAAATTTAAAATTTTTTAAAAATAATTTAGAAACCTTTTCCAGCATTATTAGTCTATAATATAAACAGAAAATTACTTATCAAGGGTGGGATATAAAAATTGTTACATACTTCATTAAAATTATTAATAAATTAATATGATAACTAAAAAATTTTATAATAATATTCTAATCTCGATTGTAGAATTTAATAATGCCACTGATTATATATAAAATAATAGTAAAAAAAATAAATCCTTTTATATTGAATGACTTCATAGTGAATTTTCTCAACTTCCATATATACCGCAATTTAGAAAAAAAAAAACAAAGAAAAGTAAATAATAAAGAAATATACCAATTCAACTAAACTAAACCTTCCTTCCCACCCATCTGGGACACTTTTCCATATTGAAAAAGCCAAATCTAATCTCTCTCAAAAATCTTTCAGATTTGAAATTCTTTTGTTGTATCATTAAAACCTGCCTTCCAACCTATCCAGGACTCTGATTTTTCTCAAATTCGAATATTTTTAAGGATAAAATTTCCTTTTTTATCTTAACAAAATTTGTTATCTTCTTATCCGTATCTTCTATTTTATAATTAGTTTTATATATATAACCCTAGCCTAGCGTTTCCCTTCCTTAATAATTCTCAAAAATTTTCACTCACCCTTCTGCCAGAAATTAAGTTCAATATCAACAGGTTTACAAGCAACACACCATGGTGGTCACCACCACCAACAATGGCGGTTCCGGCTGTGGCTGCTGCCGTTTCTTGTGTCAAGTCATCAATGGCAGATGGTTCATGATGTTTGCATCCTTCTTAATCATGGCAGGTGCTGGTGCAACGTATCTTTTTGGTGTCTATTCCAAGGATATTAAAGCGACTTTAGGCTATGATCAATCCACACTCAACCTGATGAGCACATTCAAGGACCTTGGAGCCAATGTTGGAGTCCTCTCCGGCCTCCTAGCTGAGGTAACTCCGACGTGGTTCGTCTTGCTAGTAGGTGCAGTCATGAATTTTGCCGGTTATTTTATGATATGGTGCGCCGTGACCAAAAAAATTCCCACCCCACAGGTATGGCATATGTGTGCATATATTTGCATTGGTGCAAATTCACAAAACTTTGCCAATACAGGTTCACTAGTTACTTGTGTGAAAAACTTCCCAGAAAGTAGAGGGATAATGCTAGGGCTTATGAAGGGTTTTGTAGGGCTGAGTGGAGCTCTGTTTACACAGCTTTATTATGCTATCTATGGGAATGATTCAAAGTCATTGATTCTGCTGATTGGTTGGCTACCGGCTGCTATTTCTTTGGTTTTTGTTTACAACATTAGAATAATGAAGATCTCCAGACATCCTAATGAACATAAAGTGTTTCATGAATACTTAACAATTTCAGTTATTCTAGCTTTGTTGCTCATGGGACTAACCATTGCTCAGAAAAAGGTTACGTTTCCCCGTATTGGTTATGTATTAAGTGCAGTTGTAGTCTGTGTGATGTTGTTTTCACCCCTTGCCATTGCCATAAGAGAAGAATATTATACTTGGAAGCATAGGAAACAAATCACCACCCCCACTAGTATCATTGTTGAGGCAACACCACCGACTGAGACGGTATCAAAATCTGAGATAGAACCAGAATGTACAGAGACCGAGATAGTGATGAAGAATCAGGAAGACTCGTGCTGCACAAATATTTGCAAGCGACCTAAAAGAGGTCAAGATTACACCATTCTCCAAGCCCTTACTAGTGCAGACATGTTGCTTCTTTTTGTTGCTACATTTTGTGGATTGGGTTGCAGCTTAACAGCAGTGGACAATCTAGGCCAAATTGGTGAATCCTTGGGCTATCCACAACTTACCATTTCTACGTTTGTTTCCCTACTTAGCATATGGAATTATTTTGGTAGAGTTTTCGCCGGATTTGTCTCTGAAAAGATTCTGTTGAAGTACAAAGTACCTCGACCATCAATAATGGCATTTGCCCTTTTGTTATCTGCCGTTGGAGATTTACTTATCGCCTTTCCCTGGCCTGGTTCTGTTTATCCTGCTTCTTTGGTTTTAGGATTCTCATATGGAGCACAACTCACATTGCTCTTCACCATTGTATCTGAGCTTTTCGGATTGAAATATTACTCAACTCTTTTCAACTGTTCCCAGTTAGCAAGCCCTCTTGGGTCATACGTACTTAATGTGAGAGTTGTTGGGAAACTTTATGATAGAGAGGCATTGAAGCAGCTGGCAGCAAAGGGATTGACAAGATCAATGGTGAAGGAATTGACTTGCATGGGAAAACAATGTTACAGGCTATCTTTCTTAATTCTTGCTGCCGCTAACTTCTGTGCATTTTTTGTTACACTGATTTTGGTTGCGAGAACTCGTAAATACTATAGGGGAGATATCTATAAGAGATTCAGGGATGAAATGGAAGCAAATGAGAAGGAAATGGCTTTGAAACAAGCACAGGAGATCCAAGAGGTGAAAAAGTAAGGGGACTAAAGTGTAACAAAAAAAATCCAATTCACTGTAATTTTTTTTTTTTTTTTGCATTTTTCTGTCCTTTTCTTTTATTTGTTTTTTAATTTGTTGATTGTGCAATGCGTTGAACTTTGAGCCAAAGGTTGTTTAGATAATGCAATGGCACTGCCCCAAGTCAATTGCAGGGCTACTTTGCTCTTGCTGGTTATAATAGATTAGTGATATTAAGGTCTTTGTTCTTTTAAATTTTCAAGTTAAAAGGACAGGAAAAAGGAGAAAATTAGGTGGATTCATGCCCTCAAAATTAGAGAAAGGTCTGAAAACCTAACTATTTTAATGGCAGAAACAAACTCAACGTTTGTTGACTAAGGAAAAGTTGGGGCAATCTTGCATTCACAAAAGATGGTTTCCAGGTGGAGGGCTCTATCGTTCTTTTGTATTTTCCTGGTATTTGAGAAAACTGATGTTTCAATTCAATTGTGTATACCTGTGGTATGCTAAAACTTTCACCTTGCCGGATAGCTATCCTGTCTTCTGCCTGACTGGCTGTTTAAACATAGTGGTTTTCAAGAACAAGATGGCAAAGTTGCAGGCAGGGGCAGCTTCTCTTGTCGTCGAAGCATCAAAGCTTTTGCAGCCATCAAACCCCATTAATTAGAAATAGCTGCAGCATGGGAATGGAAGGTCACTTTGGATGGTGAGCATTACAATGCCAGCTATCAATTAAGGTGATTTCCCACGTCCATCGGTTGTAACACATATTCCAAGAGATGGTACTGAGGCAGCACACTTTTTTTGGGTTGAGGACTGTAGCAAACTGCATATTCCATCTTCTTTATTGCCTCGATTCTTAAAAAGAAAAGAAGTTTTTAAGGTACCCTTTTTAACAAACCAGCTAGAGCTAAGAGGAAGCCAACTCATTAAATCTCTTTCAGAAAAAAGAAAAAAAAAAACATTTCAAGCTTAAAAGACCAGTATATATATGGACTGCAGAGACAGGCTTCAATGGAATAAACCAGTACTTTGATCCATGGTTAATTGGTTATGGGATAACGCATTCATAGAGTTTACAGTTGGAACAAGAAATTAAAGAAATCTTGATCTTAAGTGGGGAAAAAGATAATCCGTGACATCTTATAAATGTTAATTGGCCACATCTTACTTATTTGTTTAAAATTTTTTATTTAATTTCAATTTTAAAAACTTCATATTATATTATACAAATTAAAAAATTAAAAATATATATAAAATTATTTTTCAAAATGTAAAAATCGAAATAGTATCACACATCCCATATTTAAATTTAAATTGAAAACATGAAACCGTAATTTATGAACTTCGGTGCGGGACCATAGCATGGTCTTCAAATTTTAAGAATTACACATATAATTTACTCGCAAAATTTATACTCATGATTTTCCAAATATACCCTTCCACTCGGACTAAAGTCTAAAACTCGTCTATTTAAAAGCCTGCGCTCGCACTTTTTGATCAAGTCTCCTTTCCCTCCATTCTCTCCTTTCTCCTTTCTCCTTAAGGTAAGCTTTCCTCTCTCTCTCTCTCTCTCTCTCTTTTGTTTCTTCGCGGTGATTTTAGTGGCAGCCAAACTTTGGCCTTAACCTATCTTCTGATTTCAAATATGTGTAAAAGAGTCGATCACTCTAGGGTTTAGCTAATTTTGATTCGAACTAATTAAATTTTTGGCTGTTTAATAACGTTTGAATTGAATCTGGAATTTGTGATTTTTCGCAAATTTAGCTATGTCCTTTTTTTTTTTAGTGCGGTTTTAAATATGCAGCTCTTCTACTTTGTTTTGAATTCTGGAATCTTGTGTGCAAAATGAACAGAATCATTGCGTTTTATTTGGAAGGCTTTCGAAGCAAACTGATGGATTTGTTTCGTTTCTTGTGTGCTAGACTGATTTGTTTGCACAGTTATGTATTTGTATTTGCTTCTTCTTCTTCTTTTTTGGATTTATGCATTTTATACGCATAGAGGCTTTAAATTACTTTTTATTAATCTTGAATGGGAAACTTAAACAGATCATTATGTTTTATTTGGGAGATTTTTTATGCAAAATGATGTATTTGTTCCTTTTCTTAGATGTTAAGAGTGATTTGTCTGCAGTAGTTATGTATTTGTGTTTGCACATACGTTTTGTTTAGTTATTTATTGGATTTATGCAGTTTACACGTGTAGCCTTTAAGTGGCTATTTTACTAATGGGAACTGCCGATGCTGCAAGCAAGGTAATAGGCATCATGGAATTTATCTGTTGATCTTATTGTTGTAAAAAGGGGAAACAAAGAAGAATCTTTTGCCATGGAATCATCTTTCTTAGATGGCATTAGCTTATGAAGAAAGTATCTAAATGCAGGATGTAACTGTTAGGTTGGCTGAGAGAAAGCCCATAGTGGTTTTTGTTTTAGGTAAGCCTTTTTTTTTCTTTTTCCTTTTTGTTGTGACTTTTACTAGTTTTAAATTTACCCTTTTCAGCCAGTTAATTTTGTTGTTGATTGATAAGGTGGTCCGGGTAGTGGGAAAGGCACCCAGTGTGCAAATATTGTGCAACACTTTGGTTATACCCATCTGAGCGCTGGAGATCTTCTTCGAGCAGAATGTAACTCTGGTTCTGAAAATGGGTATGGCATGTGTCCCCTGTAAAAGTTAGACGTGCATTCATTTCTTTTTGCATTCTAGGCAAATTTGAAATTTAGCATCAATATGCAACCTATGAACTTTTTTGACTTAAGAGGATTGTTTCTAATGTTGCAATAATTCCTGCACATCATGTGTAGCTTGTCTTTGTTGGGATCCGTTCTGATTTTCCAAAATAAGACTGTGTACATGGAAGATTTTTAACTGGCAAGTTTGTTAGAGGAAAATAAATTTTATCCTTGCAGTTTTTGTATGGGCTCATTTGCATCATCTATTCTGATTAAATTCTAAGGACACACCTCTTTTGGTTCCTGAAACTGAACTCCATGTTTTACATGTTTGTTGCATAGTGACATTAAGGGCAGAAGGGAAGGGATGCATGTTCATGTATGAATCAGTTGTTTTCCTTGAAACCATTTTCCATGTAGAGTATTCTTTATTGTTGGCTTTGTGCAAATGTAATGCATTATTTTCTTTTGGTTTGCAGAACCATGATTCAAAACATGATGAATGAAGGAAAGATTGTTCCTTCTGAGGTAACAATTGAGCTTCTTCAAAAAGCAATGTTGGAAAGTGGTAATAACAAGTTCCTAATTGATGGTTTTCCTCGTAACGAAGAAAACCGTGCAGCATTTGAAGCTGTTGTGAGTCTATTATTCTTTATTCATATAATTTTTCTGTTTATATATCCATGTGCATGTCTTCTACCTTGTCTCAGCATCATTCAGTTAGGTATGCTATCTAAACCAAAGAGTTTAAAATGACTTCAATTACATGCTGAAAACTTGGTGGTTCTGCAGACTAAGATTGAGCCGGAGTTTGTCCTGTTTTTTAATTGCCCTCAAGAAGAAATGGAGAGGCGTATTCTGAACAGAAACCAGGTTAGTTGATGCTCTCTGACAGATTTCTATTGGTTTGAATTAGACGATTTCCTTGTTTCTTCTCTCTTGCATAATTTTTTGTTCTTTAATCTATTTTTCTTTTTCTTGGTAATGAAGGGAAGAGAAGATGATAACATTGAAACAATAAGGAAGCGATTTAAGGTGTTTGAAGAGTCCAGTCTTCCTGTAATTGAGTACTATAAGGCCAGGGGGAAGGTTCGAGAGGTGAAATTCTTCTTCACTGCAATGTTCTGTTTTTTTCTGAATGATTTATTTGTTTACCTCAACTCAAAAGTTATTGCTTTGACCTTCAGATTGATGCTGCGAAATCCATTGAAGAGGTGTTTGATGCACTTAAAGTTATTTTCACCACAACAGTTGGGAAGGTAAAGAGGTGTAATATTCTCTAGGTGCCCCGTTTTGTTGGAAAACAAAAGTTGGAATGGATATATCGATGCATTGGTTGATATTGTAATGTAAAAATTATGTGGTGTAACTTTAATTATCATGTTTGATGTATTGATCGAAGTGTGTTCTACACTGTATTGCCCTCTCACTTGATACTATTTTTGTAAATTTAAACATCAAAATAAATGGTTTTAAGATTATTTAATTGATTGTGAGCCTCTACTTTGGTAAGCAACGTCACTTTAGAAATTATCATTAGTATTATAGAAGCTTTTGAAGTTTTCTAACTTTTATCTAATATCCATTCGAATCATAGTTGTATTGGTGATAGGTATGTTATTAAATGAATGCATTTGTCATAGGAACAAAAAGGATCCCTATTTGATTGAAGTGATGGATGGTATGGTATTTTTCAAAGTCAAGCTGTGAAGCCATATCTCAGGAAAAGTAATATAATAAATTTTTAGAAAAATATTATGTGAAAGAAATTATCATTGCAAGGAAAGAGGACACTATTGTAATAAAAATGTAAAGGAAGATAGTCTGAGACGCGAAACAAGAAAAGTTAAACCCATCCATAGGTTGAACCGGGCACCTTAGGTTTCGGAAGAATAAATTCTGCCTCACTGACATTAGAGATTTGTGCAAAAAGCAGGATATAGAATCTTGCCAATAGGAAAGAGAAAATTTCTATTCAAGTTCTTGCTCTATGATTAAATGTAATAATTGTAGGGAAGAAAAGGGTAACTATCTGATTGGGGGGATGCATAGCATGGTATGAAACCACAAAAAGAGTTGCACGTGTCCACAGCCTTTTTGCATTCCAGAGTTTTAAGTTGAAATTTTTGCTGAGATATCCTTTGCTACAAGAACTCAAGAAATATGTACTGCTTTGAGTAACTTATCGTCAACAACTGACATTTGAAGTTTGTAAATTAATTGTTAAAAAGTTTTTAGGATAGCTTTGGTTTAAATGGGTATCAGGAGGATGATTTGAATTTTTCTCAACAGATTAATTACATATAAAAAAAATAGCTTTTGCACAATTGTGAACAAGTAGTGTTTTATATTTAAGGGTTTTAGAGCACTAGAGAATTGGTTGATTAGTTGACATAGCTTTTGCATCTTACACTTCTAAATGATATATATGTTGCTTATGCAGGTGGTCACCACCTAGGTGTTGCAACACTACCTGAGATAAAAGAGCAATTAAATAGAGGTGACATCTGTGAATGATACTGACTAGTACTTCTCATTTTTTCTTTAAAGTATCTTTGATTTGCACTTTCTTTATTATGCACACTTTTTCTCACTGGTTTCTTTCCTCCAGGTAGGTTATATTACAGTTTGCTTCATATTACTGTGCCTTGCTGTGGAAGGGTTTTGTGTTATCTGGCATTTGTTTTACATGCTAGCAGGTTAAAATTTATGTGATGAGGTTCATACCTTACATTCATGTCATTTTACTATTATTCTAATAACAGTATTACTATTAGAATCACAATTAATGCTCTCATTTCTCCAATGTATTTGCCTACTTCTTATTCTTTGCACATAAAGTTCCCACTACCAATGCTTCAAAGCTGAGATTCTTATTCTTTGCACATAAAGTTCCCACTACCAATGCTTCAAAGCTGAGATTCTTATTCTTTGCACATTAAGTTGCCACAGTGAGTACTTCAAATTCTTAGCGCACTAACTACCCATTATGAATGCTTCAAAGTAGAGATTCTTATTCTTTGCACTTTAATTTGCCATAGTGAGTGCTTCAAAGCTGAGATTTTTATTCTTTGCACATTAATCGTCATAGGCTGTGTCCTTACAATGCACAAACTGTGGCATTTATGTGTATAGTACTTGTGTCATGATTGAACATATTAAAATTTCCAAATAAGTGGTTCATAACCTCATTGTTTGCTGCTTTATCCTTGTCTTGATACGAGCTCGCCTCTGTTTGCTAATACGCTTAAATATTCTAGCAGGCTGGACACGTGTTAATTGCTACCATCGGGTAGGAGCTGCCTCTTACATTAATAAAAGATCCACTTATGTTACAACAGAAGATTATTTTCATTCAAACTTGAACCGCTAGTGAAAGCAAAAGATCTGCTGACAACAAATTTTCCTTTTAGTGGTTGGCATTAGCACCATTGCTTGAATCCTTTATAAGATTGAAGCTTGATAGAACTTAGTGTAGTTTTATGTCACTTATTCAATCCATCTTCCTGAAGAGCAAAGATCTATATTCATGTTAATTGAAGTAACAATCCAGAACAAAAGAAATAAAGAAGTTGGAGAGAGAGAGAGAGAGAGAGAGAACAAGGAGATAAAACTCACATTATCACTAACAAATTTCTCTGAGTTATGGCACTTTGAGGAGAAGTTCACATGCTCCTGGTGTATATTGGAAGTACATGACGTTGATGGAAATTCCACAGCATCTGTTCACTTTTCAGGTAGATGTTGCAATGCTGTTGACTGCTTCAACTTGATCTTCTGTCCTTTTTGTATTTGTACTTATTCACATCTGATTCTTTGTTAAGTCCAACAACATTGCCACCCTTTACTTTCCTGTTAATGTCATAATAATTTCCTTTTGACCTTCTCTGTTAGTTTTTAAGTTTGTGAACTAGTTTAAGTTGGCAAATATGTGTCTCTTTCAGGAATGGTACTCTTCCTCATCAAATTACCTTTAGTTAGTAGTGAGCATACTCAAACTGTTTTGTCATTTTGTTTTATAGAAAACATAGATTTCCAACCTTTGAACTTGTACTTTTTCTGTGGAAGATGGTGTCCAATCCCTTTGTTATTTTACTGTGCTATATTGAAGTCTTAACTTGAAAATACATTTCCTTTGTACGAGTGAGTTTCTTGTAAAAGTTCTGTAATGGAGCTTACTTGATCAGTTCATTACATCGTTGGCACCACTTAAAATACTGCTGGTTGTTGCTGTTGACTTATTCCTTGCGACAGAACATGTTGATCTTTCAGGGGAAAATGCAAGGAAAGATTTGAATAATGTAAGTTTACATATTTGTGTGTATTATAATAACATAGCTATGGCAGCGCTCCTTTTCACCCGTCAAATACATAAAAGCTCTCATAAGGCATTCCCCAAAGGGAAAATGGAAAGAATTTGAAGGTTTATCGTTGTGACTGTAATGCTGGGGTGTTGCCATTCATCGCTAGCACCACTTCAATGGCAAGATAAAAAAAAAAATTCATGCTAATGGGAAGTAAATGAGGAAGAAAAAGCTTCAATAAGAATGAGGAAAACAAGCTATCCTACCTAAATAGATTTTTGTTAGCAATTAGGAAGTAGATTATGTTAAAAAAAAATTTACTAATGCTTCATGAGTTAGCTACTCAGACTCTGCCAGTTACTTACTGCAGGATGCAAGACTGATGATTATTAATAAGTTTAACTTGAAAGATATTACAAAGCTGGTATTCAGAGACCAATGGTCCTACTTAGGTCTAGCTTGACCGATGCTACACCATTGCTACTGCCGGATTTCTCATTATTGTACACAACATTAACCAGAAAAATTGTTACAGATTTTATTGCTGCTGAGAATGAAATCAAATCAAACCCAACTAGTGAGTGAGAGATAGAGAGAGAGAGTGGAGATCAAGCAATTAATTGTATTGTTAAGTATATTTTAACTATGGAGGACTAAACTGGACCAATGGAATGCTCCTTTTATGTTCTTTTTCCAACTATTTTGAATAATCATAGTTCTTTCCTTCCTCCCCACTGTTCCATGAACATATTAAGATTATGAGTACCTGTTATGTTATGTTTTGTTTTCTTTCCTGCTCTCATCTGCTGGTCTTGATGATACAATAACTATCAGGGATTTCTATGTTGCTCAGACTTTGGAGGAAGTGTGTCGGATAAGGATATGTGTCTGACATGGGTGCGTACAATATTTCTATGGTTTTTCCCTTATATTTGGAGGGTCTCGAGGCCCCATTCCCATGCCCACTTTGAGGTTCTGATAAGTGTCTGATACAGGTACTTGAAGAAGCAACATAGGGAGATTTGGCTACCTTGTGAGTTTGTTTATTTTCATTTCACTTCTTATAGTAGTTAGTACTTAGTATTAAACTAGCTTTAAGTATAAGTCCGTTAATTTAACTACTGGATATAATTTCACCAGATGCATCTCTAGGTCTAGCTAGGAGCTTTATGCCAGTACATCTTTATCTTATGTATGTATAGTTGGTTAAGCACTTGGATGGATACTTTCACAAATTACGAGAATTCCCGCTACACCTACAGCGCCTAGTCGCAGATTCCTCTTCTGCAGGTAGACAAATTTCTTCTGCAGATTGTTTTGTTAGGTCATCCTGAATGCCATACCTCATCATAAAATGCCATCCTGTGTAACTGATAGGGTTGCATGTGAACTACGTCTTGCTATATGATCCTGTCTTGTGTAAATAAGATATGAGCTAGAGAGTGATGCTGATACACTTTAGTAGATTCAATCAGTACCATCTTGTTTAAACTACACATTGAAAAAAATTAGGATGAAAGTCACAATGGTAATAGGTGGCCAATGCAGTACGCAGAGCCTAATGGTAGCCATATGTTGTGTATATTAGATAATTGTAGGTAGCTAAAATAACCAGCTCTTCATAGTCGAATAATTCGACCTTGGTGTTTACAGTTTTACTTTGGAGGACTTTTGAATTGAGAATTCAAATCCTGTATTTATTTATTTTGTTTAGATGAGAATTCAAACTTAAACCTTCTAATATGGAAAAAAAAAAAAAACAATAATAATGGTTACCTGAGACAATGTCTCAACTTTCAAAAAGCTACCTGACTGTTAAGAAAGTTGATACTTCCAATGATGAATGGGCACTAAAGTGGGCTTGTATAATTATTAAGTATTCATTTAATAATTATTAATTATATTTTAATGGACATGTGATAACTAAATAAATTTATTTGTGAAATTTAAAAATTTTAGTAACCGATCTATAAAATTATTTTCACTATATATTGTTAGATTATTCATGTATCAACAAGGTAAAGTGAATTCGGGTCTAGATCCTTTCCACTATTTTTGAATCTATTATTTTTTAATACGTTTTTAATCATTATTTATAAGTATAATTTTTTGACAATTTATGAATCAATTTTAACACATGAATTGTGATTAAATATGTGTTAAAAAGTATTAAACAAAAAAGCAATGGAGGGGAGCGTAATTAGGTGAATCCATAGTATAGTTTTCAAGTTTAATGTTTAAGAACCTTAATTTATGGTTTAATTTTTATTATCATTCTGAGAGTAAATAGTTAAATTGCATTACAACCTATCCTGAAAATTATTGGTACATGTATTATTTGAAAACAATGTTATATTATTATTGGAATTTTTATTACTATTATAGCAAGAAGAAAGTTGTAATTGATCTAATAGGCTTGAGATTGGTAATATTAATTGATTAAAAATGAAAGGCTGTTGTTGTTGAGAACTCGTATCGACCTTTCCAGGCCCCCTCCCCTCTTTCTGATATTTTCTGGACAGAAATGAATATGGGCTGCACCATCGGAATCCAATTGGAATTTCTGATCTCAACACAAACAAATCCATTAATGGGATTGACCTGTATGCTTGGTGCCACTGCATGGTTCATATCGAATTACTATAATATATTCCATAAAGACTAGCTTAATTGAGCTACACATTTACTACTAGTCTTGGAATTGTAAAAGTTATAGTCTAACTTTTTGCAAATTAGATTGTATTTGAGTCTGGAACATGCACTTACCAAGAACTATGTCGTTGTACAAATTTGGAAAGCCTCCTTTCGTATGGGTAGCTTTTTCTTCTTTTTTTTTTATTTTTCAGAATGTAGTGAAAAGGCTGCTCGAGGTTTGAGAGTCTTAAGGGGGAAAGATCTTACATTTTTTATAGTCAAAGATTGGATTCTCAACTTATGGTAAGGATGATTTACGGAATAGATATTAATAAAATAGAATAATTATTTTATATAAATAGAATTAAATAGAAATATAATAAAATAATTATTATATAGTTTGGTACGATAAATAGAATAAGATAAAAATAGTTATTATAATTTATTAAAGTGTTTGGTTAGTAAAAATAATTTTAAAATAAAAAAATAAAAATATTTTCATTATATTCATGATTTTTTTATTTTATTTTTTAAATATTAATAATTTATAATTTATTTACAATATTAATAATTTATAATTTAAATGTTAATATTTTATTTATAATTTACTCATTAATGTTATATAATATTAATATTTTATTTATAATTTAAATATTATTATGATTATTTATTTTTTATTTTTTAAAATATTAATATTTTATTATTAAAATATTAATATTTTATTTATAATTTAATCATCAATATTTTAAAATATAAATATTTTATTTATAATTTAAATGTTATTATGATTATTAAAAATTTATTTTATTTTTAAATATTAAAAGTTTATAATTTATTTTTAAATATTAAAAATTTATAATTTATTTAATTATCAATAGTTGATAATTTAAGTATTAATATTTTATTTATAATTAAATCATTAATATTATAAAATGTAAATATTTTATTTATAATTTAAATATTTTTATAATTGTTATAATTGTTTATTTTTATTTTATTTTATTTTGCAAAAATTAATAATTTATAATTTATTTAAAATATTAATAAGTGAGTACTTAATTTTTCCTAAGCTTTTTTTTTTTAATATATGAGAATAAAACTCATAATAAAATTAATAAAATAATTTATAATTTACTTAAAATATTAATAAGTGATCATTTAAATATTAATATTTTATCTATGATTTAATCATTAACATTATAAAATATTAATATTTTAACTATTATTATTTGTTTTTATTTTATTTTATTTTTAAATATTAATATTTTTATTTATTTAAAATATTAATAATTGATCATTTAAATATTAATATTTTACTTATAATTTAAATGTTATGATGATTAGTTGTTTTTAAATATTAATAATTTATAATTTCTTTAAAATGTTAATAATTAATCATTTAAATATAAATATTTTATTTATAATTTAATCATTAATATTTGAAGGGTTGTAAATTTCTAAAGTTATGAGGGCTAATTTAATCTTAACAATTTTAGAAGGTATTCCAGATATGAAATAACTAATGCCAAAGGGAGATGTGGGTGTAGTTAAAGAAGACTCTTTTATCAATTTTAAATAATAGGTAAAATGGGGGAATTGTCATTCCTTGTCAATTTGCCAACGAAAAAGAGGGGCAAATGGTAGCTGGGAATAGCGCAAAGGTTAGTCTCAAAGCGGCAATATCTTGTAGTCGGGTGCGTTCCAACAATCTTTGCCTCAACAGATGGCCGTGTCTACGGGAAACCATACTGGCTTTCACAGAAAGCACAATCTGCCCTTAATTTAGAGGCTAGCGTTAACGGGGAAAAATCTCCACCCTTAATTGATAGCCAAAGATTCAAGCATGAGCAGGAGAATGCCTTTTCCTTACGAGGCATGCATAGGTTTCAATTTGGACAATACCTAGTTGCTAAGTGTAGTCCAACAAATCGATGCAAAGATTGTCCACCATATGGTTAATATTTTTTTTTATTTGGGGAAAAGAATTCGAATTTTACTCTTTCAATAAAAAATTATGTACTAACCAATAAATCAAATGTTCGAGTACTTATATGGTCAATATATTTTGTATTAATCACTTCTTTTCATAGCATGGTATTGGAGCCATTTAGGCATTGACAATTCCTGTTTCATGATCTCATGCCCAAAGGCTCTTGTCTCTCATGTTGGTTGCCTATGTATTGATGTCTTTTGTTATGATAGCTATTTTGACATGTCAATTGTCATATGTTTTTGTCACAAGTTAATTATTTATGATGTGTTCTTTTACATATTCTGTCACATGTTCTGTTATATATTCTGTCACATGTTTTATCATATATTAATTATGTGTTTTATCATATATGCTGTCGCATAATCTACCACATGTCCTGCCACATTTGCACTTCCATAAGGTCATTGTTTCTACTAATTTTGACTTCATGATTTTGATTATGATCTTCAGTTTTACTAATTTCAACATAAGATAGAGAAATATGAAGTTTCGAAGTTAATTATATCTATTTTGATAGAAAAAAAAAAAGCAACTAGTCTAAGATGTGAAAAGTTTTTTGATTGGATGCAAATTTGGCATATTGTCATTGGGAGCTATCATTTAGCTGCTAATCCATTTCAAGACTTAATTTTCAAACTTAAATTGGAATGTACCATACCTCATTGAGTTTGAGAGTAATGTTAACATGACTATAGTTATAAGTTAAATCAATGTGATTATCTTACAATATGATTACGATATTGTTAATTTTCTCTTAAATCATGAAGAATTCCATATATATATTTCATTAATCTCTTTATAAAATACAAAATTTCTCCTTTGCGTAACACTTGTTGTAAAGTTTGTAAAATATTTCGATAGGGTGGACTCAAACTCATTTTAACAGTTCACTTTACCGCTTCAATATGCCATCCCACCTGCAATGAACACAGATACAAAAACTTGAAGTGAACTATCTTTGTTATATCATGAACCATTGAGGCTTAAGAAAAACTGATTTTCATAAGATATAATTTTACAAGCCTTTAAAGATAGCAGCCATAAAAAATGGTACCCAAGAAGCCACTGTGTGTGTTAGGAAGCTATTGAACTGCTTGGTTTCTTCCCTGGAATTATGCCATGGCAGCATTCTCCCTCACTCTCTGAACGGCCTTCTGGAATAAAGAAAGGTTGGCTTTAGTTTGCGGCTAAAGCACTGAAGCACAAGCATATATCGTATATGTATGATTTTACTTATGTTATTATTATTATCATAATGATAATAACATAAATTGGAATAAAATGAAACTTTTTGAAATGAGTTTCAATTCCTTTATTTGCTATTTGTATAAACTATAAAGCATGTGTTATTGTACTAATATTTAAATTTTATTCTAATGCCTTTTATAAATTAATAAAATATGATATTCAAATATGAAAGTTTATTTCTAAAATGCACCTTGAGGATTTATTAATGGTCAAAATATCTAAGATGTCTTTGTATTGAGACATTTTTTTAATGTAATCTTTCTACTCAAAATTGTAACATTTTAATCTAAATTAACATGTTTTTATCATCACAACTAAATCCTTTCTAATAATTATATCTTGCTTGTATTTTTTTATTTTTTTTCAAAATTAACGTGGTTTTCAATAAGTGTTGGTATTTTCCTTTTAAAGAATAAGATTTCAATTCGAATTCTTTCTTTCCAACAAAAAATAAATTACATTAGAGAATTCATTTCATGTATTAATTAAATAAATTTTACTTTCGTTTTTCAATTAAAAAAAATCTAATGGAATTGATTTTTTTTTTTTTGTGATTATTTATGGTATTGAATGGGAAGCAAAAGCAATGGAATGTCCTTTATGGACTGTGGCTCTGCCGGCATTCTCAGCAAAGCAGAGATAGTCAAAAAGGACATAATCGTAAAATCATATTTATTTCAGCTTTGGACTCAAAAACAAAGGACACTACCACCAATTACCAATGCCATCAGTCAGTCTCTTTCATTTCTTCGCCCGCAAAATCATTTCGAAAGGAAAAAAATTTCAAAAGGAGCGAAATTCTCTCTGATTTTCGTTTATGTGGAAAAATTTATGCCATTGCGACTGAAACGGCATGTCGTCGAAGGGGAAAGGGAAGGCGAAGGAGGTGTTCTCCGGGAAGCGGAAGAGCAGCGGAGCCGAGGAGAGCCGTCGGAAACGGAAGAACCCGGGAGTCCTTCAGTTCTTTGAAGACGCTGCTGGCGTTGATCACAATGACGCCAGCGATGACAGCGATATCGATAATTGTATGACTGATCGTTCATTTTGTTCTTCTGTTTGGATTTTTTTTTTTTGCTTCATTTCGGGGTGTTGCATTTTATGGGTTTTATTTATTTCTGCCATTTTTAGGGTTTTTTTTTTAATTTTTGTATTTGGTTTGCATTTTCTTTTTCGCTTTTGTGATTTTTCGGGTTTTTAGGTTGTGGAAATGTTTAATATAATTTGGAAGAGTTATTTTTTTCAAAGTGAAAATAATGATGACATTTGGAAAAGTTGGAAGATTTATTTGCGGCTATTCTTTGGGTTTTTGTGAAAATGAGGGATTATTTTCTGCTTTCTGCATGAACAATCATTTTGTGGAGTTTGGTTGTGAAGTGGCACTGATTAAGTTGTTGTCAAGTTCTCTTTCTCATATGATTTATAGGATTATTATTAAGTTTTTTTAAGTGAACATGATGATAATTGA
Organism: Theobroma cacao; assembly: GCF_053813885.1. Taxonomy (NCBI): domain Eukaryota; kingdom Viridiplantae; phylum Streptophyta; class Magnoliopsida; order Malvales; family Malvaceae; genus Theobroma; species Theobroma cacao. Next base: position 5,278,689 of record NC_142648.1, read on the forward strand.
CAGGTCAAGCATTGTTCAAAAAGCTTATTCGGTAAAGAAGTGATGAATTGGGATTCAACTTTTAGGAAGATTTTTGTTTTAAAAGGGTTTTGAGGAGTGTTGGTCCTTATTGCATGGTGCACGAGGGTCTTTCTTGGAGAAGATTTTGTTGTTTGCAATTAGGGCTTTCAATGTGGATTTTGTCTGTGGGTTTCATGTTTTTCTTCTGCTTTTGTTAAGTACATGAAGTTCTTTTAGGTGAATATGGCGGTAGTATTTTCAAAGAACTAAATAATTAAATCTCTGGGATAAGTTTTCGTAGCTTATTTGGTAAAGGAGTAATGATTTGGGCTTCCTTTTCAGAAGATATTTGTTCTATGAAAGGGTTTTGAGGTGTATTCAAGTTGTTATGTGGTGCATGAGGATGGTTCTTCTTGAAGAACTTTTGTCTTTTGCATTTGGGGCTTTTGAATTTGAGGTTTTTATGGATTTCTTTCTCAGATAAGAGTTTGAGGTGGATTTCTTGCATGAGGGTCCTCATTTTTTATTTAAATTTAGTGATGTGTTAAATTTACCCCACCGTTGTTCTTCTAAGATGTCTTTCTAACATTTTACATCCCTTGTCATTTTGGACCTTCGAAGACCAACATGAGTCTCACCTGCAGAAGGCTAAACTGTTTTAGCCTTGACATCTTGTCGTGCACCTTAAATTGCCATACATAATGAACCAAATTAATCTTGGTTTATAAATAACTATTGGGCTGTTCAAGCTCTATGTCTCTGTTCTTTGCTTGTTAAGAAAATCCTTTTATCTGGAATTTTGATTTTGATTATGTTTATCTTATAAGCTCTTAAGGTTTTCTTGCATTATTACTGCATAATCATCCTGACTTGTTATTGCCTTGCTATTTTTCTAATCCCCTGTTTTCTGGTTGTTGACATCAGATTTTATGGAAGAAGAACTAGATCTTAATGTAAATATTGAAGCTGGAAAAACCCATAACCTTCCATTTGTTCCCAAGGAAGAGGTGATTGAGGAAGAGTTTGATAAAATAATGGAGGAGCGATACAAGGATGGTGCTGGGTTTGTGACATATGCTGAAGATTCTTATGAAGCTAAGGGATCAATTGATAGAAACTCTGCTTTGCCTTCTTCCAAGGATCCAACCATATGGAAAGTTAAATGTGTGGTATGATTGATGTTGTTAAAATAACATGTCCTATTGAAATTTTAAATTTCGCCTCCATCTTCCCTTACTATTTTTCTTTTACTTGTTTCAATAAAAATTTGTCATATGTAGGTTGGACGTGAAAGGCATTCAGCTTTCTGTCTCATGCAGAAGTTTATTGATATGAGATCGCTGGGCAATATATTACAGATAATATCAGCATTCTCTGTAGACCACGTTAAGGGTTTTTTCTACATTGAAGCCGACAGACAATGTGATATTAATGAGGTCGATTATGTTTGAAGACGCCAGAGAATGCCACGGCTTTATTATTTTCTATTAGTGTCTATATACTAACATATCTACCTCTTGTTTTATTTTAGGCTTGTAAAGGACTGACTTACATTTATTCTTCTCGAGTGGCGCCAGTTCCAAGCAATGAAGTTTATCATTTGCTCTCTGTCAGAACTAAACGTAGTGAAGTCTCTGAGGGCATGTGGGCTCGGGTAAAGAATGGGAAGTATAAGGGGGACCTTGCCCAGGTAGATGTGTTTTCTATAGTTGGATTAAGTTTGCTTTATGTCCTATGCAAAATTTTCATTAGTATGTGTCAAATTTCTTTATGTAGGTTGTGGCTGTAAATAATGCACGGAAAAGAGCAACAGTAAAACTCATTCCAAGAATTGATCTGCAGGCGATGGCTGCAAAATTTGTAATAATACTAATTATCTACTTGAGCTTCCATGTTTTCTGCTGTTATTTGAAGTGCTGGTTGATATCTTATAATTGATTGCTTTGTAATCATGGCAAAATGATGAGTTTTTCTGGAAGAACCAAAGAGAGCTAGATGGAGCATGTCAATTGACTTAGTTGTTATTTCTAGAAATAGATGGACTTTTATTTACAATTCTCTTTCAGAGGAAAGATTTACCAGAATATAGTAATTTATTTTGATTCTTATATATTATTGTGATGAATAATGTTTGTAGCAAACAAAGAGAAATAGACATTTAAATTCCAATTAGTCTTTGCATTTGTTATTTGCTTTCTAAAAGGTTACTTTCCCTGTTCCAAATTGAATGTCCACCTTTCCTTTTTATTCTGTTCCAAAACTTGTCCACTTTCTTTTTTTGAATACCTACAACTCTTACTTTTTCTATGTTCCTTATTATTTTTTAAATATATATGTTTTACTTTTTGACATTATAAACTATAGTTTATTAATATTATTTTTAAAAAAAAAATTAAATACACTATAATCTCCATGCCTGATCTAAAATGGACATTAAATTTGGAACAGAGGGAGTACTATATGACAAAGGCAAATGGTAACAAGCAAACCCATAACTGATTAAAAAAGTACAAATGACTAAGGTAAAACACCAATCAGTCTATATAAAAGCAAAATCGTGCATTTGTTATCTATAAATGTTGCTTTCTTTTGTTATTATTTCTTTAATTTCTTAGAAGGCATTGTTTGCTTTTGTATCCAAATGCACTTTTTTCTTCTTGCCTGTGGCAGCATAAGGCAAGTAGTAACGCAACAATTAAATGGTATCTTATCTGACTTGAGGTTACTGTAGAATGTGCAAGTTCTGTGTATTTTATGTTAAATTGAAGCTGTTTCAAGATTATATTTTGTGTTAACTCAGGCTGTTTTGAGCTGTATTACTTTTGTTGCCCCTTTTCATCTTTGCTGCAGTTGTCATCAAGTTGTGGTTTATGTGATAGTACTTGGATAGTTTAAATTTAGAATGTGTTAAGTCTTTGCTTCTTAAAGTTTGAAAGTATTGTATTGTTTCTTTTATAGAGTTGTGGATAATTGTTAGTTGGAAGAATTGAAATGTTCTATCTTGCCAAAGAGATTTACATGTGCAAGTTTTTTAAACAACTCACCAATTTTATTATTACAGGGTGGTGGAGTTTCCATCAAGAGGAATGTTACACCAGCACCAAAATTGATAAGTTCAAGTGAACTCGAGTAATACACCTGATCTATACACTTGTATCTATATGGTTTATTTTTTTCAGGTTCATAGATTTTGAGATGTTTATCTTGATGATTGACCCTGCAGGGAGTTTCGGCCTCTCATTCAGTATAGGCGTGACCGTGACACTGGCATTGGTTTTCAGATACTTGATGGCATGATGCTCAAGGATGGATATCTTTATAAAAGAGTATCTATAGATTCATTAAGCTGCTGGGGGGTTATGCCTACAAAGGAGGAGCTCCTGAAGTTTACCCATTCTGATAATAATGAATCTGATGATCTGGAGTGGCTTTCACAGCTTTATGGTGAAAAAAAAAGAAAAAAGAACATCAAAATTGATAAAGGAGGTGAAAAAGGAGAGGGCTCAATGGGGTCTGGCATGGAGAATAGCTTTGATCTGCATGATCTTGTCTGTTTTGGGTAATTCTTGAACAGAATTCTTTTACAGTGTAACCATATATGAACTTATTAATCTACTTTGCTTTCATTTTGATATCCATTGCAGCCGGAAAGATTTTGGTCTTATTGTTGGCATGGAAAAAGATGATCATTACAAGGTACATAGATTATATTATTTACTTTATGTCATAATTATTGCCTGCTTACCTGCCATGCAATGTGCCAGATTCTAAAAGAGACTTTAGAAGGACCTGTTGTAGTAACTATTGGACAGCAAGAGTTAAAGAGTGGACCCCTGGATACAAAGTTTACTGCTTTGGATCAGCACTCAAAGACTATATCCATTAATGACACTGTCAAGGTCTTGGAAGGTCAACATGAGGTTTGACAGCAATCTCAAATCACTTTATCATTTTATTATTTTTTTTTATCTCTGTTTGGAGTACATATATTCTAATGTGTAACATGTCTCACATTGCAGGGTAAGCAAGGGATGGTTAAACAAATCTATAGAGGGACCATATTTTTGTATGATGAAAATGAGACAGATAATGGTGGTTTTTTCTGCTGTAAATCACAAATGTGCGAGAAAGTCAAGCAATATTTTGATGCATGCAATGAGAAGGTTGTAAGTCAATGATCTCGTCTCGCTCCTTACTCTTGAAATTCTTACGATCTGTAATGAGTTTTCTATTTTTGTTCAGGGTGGTGAGCCTGGTACTTCTGGCTTTGGGGATTTCATGTCATCTCCTAAATCCCCATTATCACCTAAAAAGCCTTGGCAAGAAAGGGAAACTAGAAGTGATTGTATGTTATGAAATGTCCCATTCTCTATTTTTGTCAGTCAATAGCCATCACATATTCCAATCTAAGGCGACCACACTAATTAATTATTTCAAATGCAGTCAACAGGGGGAACAGAGATGGAATGTTCTCCATTGGTCAAACCTTAAGAATTCGAGTAGGCCCTTTGAAAGGATACCTTTGCCGTGTCTTAGCTGTGCATTATTCAGATGTTACTGTGAAGCTGGATTCTAAGCAGAAGGTTCTAACAGGTTTGTAAATTGATACATGATCTTTTTTATGTGGATAATAGGTTCATATTTTCTGTGATGATGTTATTGGTTTCTTGATGATTCTGTAGTTAAAAATGAGCATCTTGCTGAGGTCCAAGGGAAGAGCTATGCTGCAAATACAAGGTACCTGGATTTTTTAACTGTGATTAATTTATGTTATTTACTTTATATAACCTTTGTAACAGTCATATTGAAATGTTTTAATGTGCTATTTCTCTTCCTTTGAAAGTGAACATGATGGGTCAAATTCATTCAAACCATTTGAACTTGGAACGGAAGGCTCCTCTAGAGGTGAGAGATTCTTTACCGTAGATGTGTCCAAATATTAGTTTTTATACAATTATCATAGGTTTTATATTTGATGCATTGACAGTATATAATTTCTATACACTGTCAGGGCATAAGATCATGCCACCTCATTAAAAAATAAATTCAAAATTTTAGGGGACTTAAAAATAAATATTATTAACTTTTTAAAAAAAAATTTTAAAAAAAAGATAAACAATTTTTGTTTTTCTCTAACTTTCTCTTACTCAATCTCTTCCTCTTCTCCCCTCAGCAATAATAGATTCAAAATCCTAAATTCTTAATTTTGATTCTTCAAAATAATATTTATTGTACTCTTCTTCTTCATTTAATTCTTAATATTTATATCACTCTTCTATTTTAAAAATACTTTCAAAAAATGGTAATAGATAATGAGGTAAAATCTTTGATTTGTTCAGCAATGGCTGACTTGCCTTGAAGTAAGTTGAATGAAATGAATAAAGCAATTGGAAAAGGTGGAAAGCAAAACATCAGCCCTAAGGAAATATAATTGCGTTCTGGGAATATAAATGCAGAAGGTGGTTTACAAAAATTACCCAACCTGCTTAGCAACTTGCAGCACACAAAAAATCTGTAGAACTCAAGCTTTCTTTCAATACCCAGCAAGTCCGCACATTTCAGGTTTGCTGGAGATTAAACAGGATGAAGCAAAAATCTACCTAGGGCAACCTCCCTTTAGAGCTATGAATAGATGAACCCAAAATAGAGCCCTAAACAAAAATCCATTTTTTTTGTTTGCATGAGTCCCACAAGATTTTCACGTTGAAACTTTAGAATGATGTCTTCACAGTGTGAGTTTCAAAGGCATTTGAATAACCTCTTTTGTTAATCAAATAAAAGTGATAAATAAACAACCGTAATATATAGAAAATGGTAAACTCAGAAGAAGATTGAAATAAATATTATCTTTAAGAATCAATATTAAGAATTTAGAGTTTTGAAATTATAACAGGAGAAAAAGAACAAAAGAAGAAGGGATTGGGTGAGATGGAATTGGCGAGAGAGAGAAAATTTATTTTTATTTTTTTAAAATAGTAATATTTATTTTTAAGTCTCTTAAAGTTTTAAATTTATTTTTTAGTGAGGTGGCATCATTTGATGCCCTGGTAGTGTATGAGAGCTATACGCTGTCAGTGCATCCAATATTTTCCCATTACCATATGCTTAACGATTATTCTTTTTGGTCAATTATCTTCTCTATAAAAGTGGCATGAATATTCATTGATGGCATGCTTGAGTAAAAAGTTATTATGTATAACATGAGGCTTGGGTTTTACAATTATAATGTTGTTTGCTCTAAATAATTTAATTTCCTTGAGTATGAGTTTTTTCCCCCTTATATTCATCTTTGCTTATTCCATGTTATCCTTGTCCTGATGGGTAATCTGATATGCTTTATCATTTTTCGCCACTTCCTCTTTTTGGAAGATTGGTTGGATAGAGCAGGAACGTCAGCTGAGGATGGTGGGTCCAATGGTGAAAGGTAAAAACTATTAAACTCTGGCCTTAAGGGGAAAAAGTATAGAGATGGTTTTTTGCAATGGTGGAATAGTTCTATTACAAGTAGCGTTGGATGCCTTCATACTGTGGTTGCATGGATGCCTAATTCTGGATAGGATAAGAATTTGAGTTTTGAAGGTCTAGTCTATATGTAATACCTGGGAAAGTAAAATAGGAAATGGCAATCTGTTCTTTCTATTGTCTGAATAACTAGACTCACATTTTATGGCATTTGAATTTATATTCTTGTTGATTTTTTATTTTTTAATGCATTGATGAACTCAATGATTTAGGTTGGCACAGTAGCTGCTTATTCTATCCAATTTTTAGATTGCTGAGCAAGGGCCCAACTCTGCCATTTCATTTTATTACTTGAGTCTAATTGTGTGTGCTGTGCTAGCATTTATCTCATTCTTTGAATTTTGTCTTATTTGTTTATCTTATTTCCGGATGATGGCCTGGTGTAGTAATTAAACCTCAATGATTCTTGTTTGGTGAGTTAAAATGTAGAACTCATGTTTGACAATGGAAAAAGATTTTTGATTAAAAATCTTCTCCAAAGACCTGTTGGTCGCCTTCTAATGTTTACCTTTGGTTGATGTGCTCTCTCACACCTTTTTCTTTTTCTTCATCTTGAATTTGCTATTCTTTCTGCATTCTGACCCTGGTCTACACTTCTGTGCAGGAGCTCCTGGCCTAGTTTCTCTGGGCCTGGCACTTCGGTTGGTCCTTAACTTCATATTCTCTCTCTCTCTCTCTCTCTCTCTCACACACACACACACACACACACACACACACATGCAGACACACATGCCACCGAAATACACCTGCCAAATATACATAATATGCATTCAACACAAACAAACATTCACACATTCATTCATGCACATGGTTATATGAGTTTTTGTGATGGTTGCAGCACCAGGCTGAACCGAATCATTCAAATCTATTTGGTTCTGAGGATACTGATCTGAAGAAAGGTATGATTAATGCACATTATTGGATAATGGGTGATACCTGAAAAAAGAAACTTTTGCATGCTTAAAGGTATTTTCTTTCATTGTACACTGTAGATGGTGAAGATTCTGCCTGGGGGTGCAAGGTGACTTCAAACCAGAATGCATCTTGGGGTGCAGCAGTTTGTTCTGGGGATAATGATAAAAAAACAGGTATAAGTGATACGTCTTGTTTGCAAATCAATATGAACTTTTATCAAGAATTTACTTTGTGCTTAGAGTCTATCCTTCTTGTTGTATGATGTAGATGATGCATGTACTGCTTGGGAAAACAAGGCGACTACAAAGCAGAATTCAGCATGGGCTACAGGTGGCAGTGATCAAGTTGGTACTTGGGACAGTTGGAATAAAGCTGCTGCCAAGACTGACTCTGGCAGTGGTGCATCTGATGCTTGGGGTAAAGCTATAACCTCTAGTGGAGATCCATCAGGTGCTTCAAAAGATGTTGGAGGCAGCTGGGGTCAAGCAAAACTTAAAATTGGAAATCCTGCTGATTCCTCAAATATCACCTCTTGGGAGAAAGATAAAAATATGAATGTTGGTGATGACAGTTGGAAAAAGTCAGAAAGTTGGGATAAAGGAAAGAATGTCACTCAAAACTTATCTGGTGTGTGGGACAATGCAGCTGCTAAAAAGAATCAACTAAATTTGTGGGGCAAAGGTAAAGATGTGGTTGAGGCAGGATCATGGGAGAAGAATGGAAACTCAAGTGTTAGACAGGGCCATTGGAACAATAATGCTTTAGGATCAAATCAACGAGAAAGTTGGGGTAAAAAGAATGATGCTGGTGGTAGCGAAGACAATACTTGGGGTAAAGCTGCAGAGAAGTGGAGCAATAAAGATGATTCTGGTGGAAGCAAGGGAAACTGGGGAAGCTCAACACTTGCGGCAGAAAATGCAAAGGGAGGTTGGGGAAGTGCAGGTGCATGTTTGACCAAACCAGAAGCAGTGAGCACTGATGAATCTAGCGGCTGGAAGAAAGCCAATGATTTCAGTGGGAATCAAACTACGAACTGGGACTGCAAGAAAGATGCAAGTGAATGTGCAACAGGTTGGACAAAAGGTGGATCCCATGAGTCTGATGGCTGGAATAAAGGAAAGGTCGCTGATGGAGGAACTTCCTGGGGCAAACATGATGGAGGTGAACAACTTGGGGGATCTTCATGGGGTGAACAACCTCTTGGAAATGCAGAGAATGATTCCAAGGGCTGGAAGAACCAAAATGATGGTTGGAATAAACCAAGAAGTTCTGGCAGGGATCAGGGATCTGGTGGGTGGGACAAGGGAAAGATGGAAAGCAAAGATGGTAAAGCTCCTCAGGGTTCTGGTTGGGGTAAGGGAGGCAATTGGAACTCTAATTCTGATGGAGCAAGCCGGGGTTCTAATTGGGCTAGGAAAGCTGATCCACACGTAGGATCTGGTGAAGCAACTCAAGATTCTAGGTGGGGAAAGAAAAGTGATTGGAACTCGGGATCTGGAGATATGAATCAGGATTCAAACTGGGGTAAGAAAAGCAGTTGGGATGCTGGTTTGAACTCTGGTTCTGGTGGCACAAACCAGGATCCCAGTTGGGCTAAGATGGAAAGCAAAGATGGTACAGCTCTTCAGGGTTCTGGTTGGGATAAGGGAGGCAATTGGAACTCTAATTCTGGTGGAGCAAGCCAGGGTTCTAATTGGGCTAGGAAAACTGATCCACATGTAGGATCTGGTGAAGCAACTCAAGATTCTATTTGGGGAAAGAAAAGTGATTGGAACTCAGGATCTGGAGATATGAACCAGGATTCAAACTGGGGTAAGAAAAGCAGTTGGGATGCTGGTTGGAACTCTGGTTCTGGTAGTGCAAACCAGGATCCCAGTTGGGCTAAGAAAAATGATTTGGATTTTGGATCTGGTGATGCAACCAAAGGTTCTGGTTGGGGAAAGAAAAGTGACTGGAACTCAGGATCTGGGGATGCAAACCAGGATTCAGGTTGGAAGAAGAGAAGTGATTGGAACTCTGGAAATGGAAATGAAGACCAAAATGTGACTTTTACTAGTAGGGGAAGTGGTGGAAATTGGAGGGGAGGTTTTGGTGGTAGGGATAGTTCAGGTAGAGGCTTTAGAGGTAGGGGGAATGCAGACAGAGGAGGTTTTCGGGGTAGAGGTAGATCAGATAGAGGGGGTTTTCGGGGTGGAGGTGATGGAGGCTATGGTGGTAGAAGTGGTGACAGGGGAGGCTTTGGTGGTAGAGGACGTGGAAGGAGGGATCAAAATGGGGGTTGGAACAATGGTGATTCTGGTGAAGATAAGTCTTTCAGCTGGAACAAAGAGGCAAACAACAGTGAAGGGTGGAAAAGTAATAATGAAGTGAAGTGTAACCAAGGCTGGAATGGTAGAACAGGTCCCGGAGATAAAGCTAAGACTTGGAATCAATCAAATGCTGATCAAGGAGGCCAATCTTCCATTTGGAATCAATCGAATGATGTAAAACAAGGTGGCTGGAATAAAGGCACTGGTTCAACTAATGAAGCAGATGGGAGTGAGGATAACAACTGGAAGTCTTCCAGTTCATCTGCTCGAACCAAATGTTCTAGCTGGAACCATCCAACAGGCAGCAAGGAAATTAATGAAGGTAACAATCAAGGACCTGGCTCTGCTGGAGGCTCGGATAACCAAGGATCAGGCTGGAACAGAGGAGCAGGCTCTGGAGATCAAGCTAGGACTTGGAATCAATCAAATGCTGCCGATGGAGGCCCATCTTCTGGTTGGAATGAGTCAAAAGATGTAGAAGAAACTAGCGGGAATCGAGATTCATGGGGTAAGGCAGCATCAAGTTCTTGGGAACAGGGTAGTGGTAGTAGCAAGGGAGGATGGTAATTATCATTGAAATACTTGCACATTTGCTTGCCAAAGGTTTTGAGTGCTGTAGAAACTTTATTTTGTTCTCTTGCACAGTTAGGTTCTGAAGCTGTAATGCCTCCATGAAAGACAATGTTTATAACCTGTAATGCTTTTGCATTTCGTACTGTGTGGAGCTCAGGAAAGCCCCGAGTTTCATTTTCAGGCAGTAGGTGCACCGACTAGTGTGACGAATTTTCTGTAATTACAGTAACTGCTTTATGTTCCTTTAAAGGTTATGCATATAATGTCCAGGATTGAAGGATTTAATGTTTTCACAAGCTGTGTTATTTATTTTCTGCTGACTCATTGAATCCCCTGGGAGCTGTGCTGGAAGGGTTCTGCTGGTCATGTTTTCCACTGCATTAAGCTTCTGCTGTTGGAGATGAAGAGAACTAAGATGGAGAAATATATAGCATGAACTACAAAAGCATTGACCTTTTTTCTTTTCTTTTAATGGAAAGGAATTGGATGGTTTGAATTATGTGTATTTGTTCTCTGCAGGGTATTCCATCTTAAGTAAATGGACAGGTTTGTGAGAGTGGGAACCCTTCAAACATCACCAATTTGTCGGATACAGCTTCTGGAAATGACATTTGACATCAATGCTTCAAGTGTAATAATAGTTAGTTTTCACGTTACAATTACCACTCCGCCCATCACGGCCTCAGTGGCAGTAGCTCAAATAAAAGATGCAAAGCAGTTGAAAACTGAGTTTGGTAACACTTGATAAAAATGACATGGACCATCCTTTTGGCTCTTGTTAGTAAATAAGTAATACTGAAAAAAGAATGCACTAAATAAGCTTGGGTAACATTACTAAGAAAAATTGTATTGTATTTTGGTGTTTATCTTATAAACTTTGGTCTATAAACCTTGTCTCTACTTCTCAACCAATAGATTAATTACCCAAATCCTTACAAAATCGATGAGTAGGAGAATTAAAAAAGAAAAAAAATAATAATTGTTTTAAAATAAAAGAACACTAGCGAAGCCGTCTTAGCTCAGCCGGTAGAGCGCATGGCTTTTAACCATGTGGTCGTGGGTTCGATTCCCACAGACGGCGGCTATTGAATATTTTCAAAATTTTAAATTACATTTTCTTTTCTCTTTCCTTTGGTTTTCCTAAAGAGCAATGATCAGAGAGAAACATTTTGGTTCTTTACCTCAGCAGATACTTTGGGTGTATTACTCCTGGTTGTTAAGAGAGAGAGCAATGCACCATTTTCAATAGGAAACTGAAGCTCTATTTATTCCAAATTATTTTTAATTATGATAAATTGAGAGGAATGGAATCATAATAAAAATCAAGGAAATATCTAAATGAACGATGACAGACAACAAGCCCTTGCAAATAGTGTTTCAATCTGTCTCTCAAACTGATTGAATCAAATTATAATCTACTACTAGTATTATAAACATTCATCAAATTATCATATTGTTCCAGAGTCTGACTTTATGGTTCAATAATTTAATACAAAAATATTATATAATAAATATGTAATAAAACACACTTACTGACTAATTTGATACTCTAAAATCTACCTCTTAAATTATTTTCTTTCCTTCATTTTTGCATTGATTGAGAATTAGACTTGGGTCCACTTGACCACCAAACCCCATTCCAAACCCTTTTACCTACCATGGTAGAAGAAATCAACAAATTTTCTTGGTCCATAATTGGGATTCCTTTAGATGTACAGGGCAATCTTGCTGTACACTCATGCATGCACACTCAAAAGAAGACCTTCTAAAGCCACCCATAGAATCTGCTAAGGTAGATTGCCAAAATTTTCCAATAAGTAGACATGCCATGTCAATTGCACATTATCATCCAAAGAAAAAGGCTAAACAGAAGGAAAAAGAGCAACACAAAAGGGGGGACCCAAAGGCACTGAATTTGATGTGGAATCTAATATTCCACCTCAGCCAAGCACTTCATATTCATATCCTCTCAATACTCTGCCTTTTTTCTTCAACATTAGCGGAAGAATCAACAAAAACTAATCAACAGCTACAGATTGTCTGTCGGTGTGCACTTGTTTCTTTGTTAAGTAATTCAGATGGGGACTAGGAACCAAACTAAACAAAGAAATCTTTCCCATTCTTTCATTTTTATCTAAATTTATAATTGATTCCTTTTCTTTTCTTTTCTTTTCTTTTTTGTAATTTCTATAACAATAATAATGATAATAATGATGGTAGAGCACCTTGGTTGGTGATAGAATACAAAACCAAAATAATTAGAAGAGACAAAAAGATTGAGGCTATGGATGTGGATGCTGGGGGCAGTGGTGAGCCGCTCCCGAATATCATTCCAAAGTAGTCGCCATCATCGCCGGACCGTGCACTACCGGTGCTGGTGCTGCTGGACCCACCGCTGCTGTATCCTGGATAAGAAAAGCTCCCTGTCTCTTCCCTGTACAAATAATTCAACACCAAAATACATAAACTCATGCATCAGACATAAGAATTGAGTTACATGACATAATAAGAGTTCTACATTAAACAAAAATAAATGGTGGTTCATTAGATATTTGTATTATAGATATTGTCCCACATTCCAAGTATTTAAACAGAAAAGTTTGCAGGTTCATAAATAATTGTAAGTTAAGCCTAATCCAGATGCAGACATAATCAAATAGAACCTTTTCAAGAGTACCAAATAATAGCAGCAAACCTTCAAGTGGGTATATCAATGGTAGGAAGCAGAAGAAGTGGGTCAGTGATGGGGAAAGAGCATCTTGTGGGGAAAAGGTTTGGTTCTTTTGAATATAACTTTTCATGACTTAATTTTGAATTGCAGTTACCATTTTGTGCTGCCAAGAGACAAAAGACACAAAAAAGTGCTTGGGAAACAGTATGGTGCTGACCTAAGATTTTAAGACTCCTCCATATGGGTGCTGGTGAAAAGAATAAATTAATGACCAAAAAAAAAAAAGATAATGGGCAGTTTCAGTGAATAGTAATTGGCAGGAGTGGACAATTCACTTTCATTTTAATTTCTCTTTTTGGCATTAAATTCAATGCTGATTATGAAATTCAGAAAAAAAGGACTGTTAGAGAAGCTAAAACCATATAGGGGACCCCAGAAATGCAGCATAATATGACTAAGACAAACAATAAGTTACTATCGAAAACAAGAGAAAAAGGCGTGTTTTCGTACCAAATTGCATCAAAATCATTTGCATTTCCACATTAAGATTCGGTTCTAGCCTATGTAAGACGTGTTTTCATACTAAGACTAACGATTTAGAAAGCATCAAAACTTTGCAGACACTTCTCTTGACCTCAATCATCAATAGTGACGTTTTCATTTCACACACAATGCAAGGCAAGATTTCATTATCTCCTGCTGCTAAGAACGGACAACCCGTAAAAGGACCTTAAATAAGAATACGACAATACTAAACATTTATAGATCGAAAACTTCTCCAACAGTTTATCGAACTCCTAATGTAGTCAATGCATCCTTCTCACTATGGAATCTCACATATGCAAACCGTGGTAATAAATGTATCGATCATTATGAACCAGTATCATTGACCAACATAGCTACAGAACCTAATCTAATGTAAAGGAAAGCCTTAGGGTAGTGCTTTTTTCTACACCTGCGCCAAGCCCTCAACTTCATCTCAGTTCCAAAACCAACCTGTCAACCAGATTCATGATAGAATTTTAGGGGTTGGCCTCAATTAGTCCATCCACCTCCTTAAGTGGTGACCAACACACAGTGCTGGGGTTCGAGCTATCCAACTTACACCTCCATGAGAAAGGGTATGTGCAAATAGTTAACATGCATAACAGAAGGCAAGTAAAAAGGGCCCAGCTAATAGCCAACAGGCCAGAGGGAAGCGCCCCCCCTGTTTTCTTCCCCTACTAATACACCTCCTTGTCATGTCCAGTTTTATATCAACATCAGACAGTGGGGCCCACATCGAAACAATTAAAAATGATAGGCCCCTACCCTTACTAGCTGGAAAGCAGATCAAAGGGAATATAAACTGGGTCACCTGCCCCTACACCAGTAGAACACCAAAAGATGACCTGGGTGGGTCACTCTCTCTCTCCTACATTTATCCCAAACAAAGGAAAAAAAAAAATACCCTTTTTGCCTTCAGTCCATCTCTAGCAACGATACCCCCTTTTTTCTCATTTTTATCCCTGTTTACACACATGTGCACATGTTTATGGATTCTGATTTGGACATTCTTTTTGATAAAGACACTACAACCTTGGATACGCGTTATATAAACGCTAGCACATCTGAAGAAAATAGTTAGAATTTATAAATGAAAGATATCTTCTTCTTTTTTAATATGATGAATCTTACATTATGTGCTAATTTGTTTGTATAGCATGTACTAATCATGCATGGAAGTGTCATCTAAATAGTGCATCTCTACTAACCAGCCTCATTGGCAAACCTAATCAATCATTTGATAGAATGACAAGAAAAAGGAAACTAAAAGAGTAATAGAAATACACAAACAAGTTAGTATTTATTATACCATTTCTTTTGTTTATCGTATTGAAGCAGATAAAAAGGGATAAAACAGAAGTGACAGCAAATATGTATGGAGAAATGATGATAGGAAAAACCTAGATAAATTAGAATAATTGGGAGAAGAAAATGTCCATCTAAAAATATGTCAGTTCTTGACAAACTGAAGGGTAAGAACAGATATACCCTTCATCAGATATTGCAGTTGATCGGCATTTTATTAAATCTTAACCTTTAATCAGACTGAAAAGTTTTGACTTCACAAAGGGTAATTTCAAAAATCAGACTCGGGGATTTTGGTGTTAGCCTTTTGCAGAAAGCGGTACCACCGATGCTTGCATAGGCCAGAAACTGGTCTCAAAGAAGAAAATAATTAAAAAAACAAACACGAGAACCAAAGAGAATCCAATGGTCAAAAAACAAGAATCAAAGAGTAGATACACCCTTAAAAGAATGTACTATTACATAATTACCCTAAAAAGAGAACGACCTCCCCCGTGCAAGCATAGGAAAGGCACATGGATTAAGACAACTGAACTGTAATAAGGCTGAAAGGTTCTGGTCCAAGACAGATTCCCAACACACGCGTGATCACGTGCTTCTATGTAAAAAAAAAAGGTTCTAAAAGACAGTAACTGAAATGAAAACCAGACTTAACTTCCAAACTAAAGAATATTTTAATTGTCTCTAAACACAAGACAGTGAGGGCTGTTTAACACTAACGAGGCACCCACTCATTAACTAAAAGCTGAAACTGGTTTTTATTTAGAACTTTGTCTGACCAACAGGGTTCAATGCATGTTTAATTCCAAAAACAAATAAAAAAAGCCTGGCAAGCAGTAAGTGACAAGGGGCATTTTCGTAAATAAGAGATGAAAAGACAAAACAACCCTACTTCATAATCCAACCACAGGATAAATCCTACTTTCAGTAGTTTCTTGCACCAAATAATCTGAAATCTGAAGGCTTTAAGTTAGAGCGCAGACAGTTAAAAGTGAGAGGAAATTCAGTTATTTATTGGGGCTTCAGATAATTACCTAGCCTCACCGAAAACGCCAGCGTTGAAAGTGAGCTGTTCAATGAGAGCAGCAGACTTGGGCTCCACACTGGAAGCTTTTGCATACTGAGCGCTTAAGCCAGCTCCAGAGGGCACAAAGTATGCCCCATTTACCAATAAGTCCCCCTCTGTCCTCCAGTTCCAGTCTGTCCAGTCTTTCTCGTTTGTGTCCACTCGCTTCGTCACCTGTTTAAAAAACCTACACCGTCAGGATATTGCATTACACGCGCCCAATAAGGCAAGTTCAAATATGTACCAGGATTCTAAATAATAAAGGGCTGCTGCTTTTGTGCAAGGTGGATTTTAATAGAAAGGGGAAGCTGTAAAAAAATTGGCAGCCAAGCCTCTCAGGGCTTGACCATAAGCATATAAAATAGCTGGCATGCAATACTATCCCTCAGACAATAGCAGTAAACAAAATGTAAAAACAGGGTGGTTTTCCCACGGGCAGCCTGGTAGGTTCTTTGGCATTTTTAGTCAAATAAGCTCTCTATATAACATGCAGCATGATCTTGGCACGTTCTAGCGTTCGAAAGGTACATTTTGCACCATTGAAAATGAAAACATGAAGCTCAGTCACTAAATCTGACTAGACAGAGCAATAAACTTAAGTGGGATTTTGGTAAAACTTGAAGCTTGGGAAGTTTGAATAGAGGCCGTTAATACATTGAAAATTGTGCATTCAAAGCTTTCTCCTTGTGCTTTTTCTAACATTGTAGGCTCCACTATCAGGGAGGGGGTGGGGGTGGGAGACAGATGCTAGCCATCTTCTCTACAAATCTAATACACATTTAATCACTTTCCCAGTTTTCACTCAAATCTTTGCTCACTTTTCTCACTTTTCCAACCCTCCATGCTCCATTGTCGCAACTCCACGCGCCACCGCTGCGGGTGGGGATTAGGGAAGAGCCCCACTTGCAAAAATATTCATTTCCCAAAACACAAGTCAAAAGGTTTCACGAGACAGCCACCAAGAATCATTAATCAATCATAAACTTACTATCACCTCTTAACTCAAAAACATTCTAAACCAAAATGTAAAAAGAAAAACAATTAACCAATCAAATAAAATGTGAATACCTCTTTAGCATTGGGGTCCCCTGGTGCAGTATATCGATTCCCCTGACTATTGATGGTAGGGTTTGCACTACCACCGATAGCATACATTTCCCATGCAGTAAAATCATTGTTCACCACGTGTATATACCCCCGCCGGCACCTTGGCATTCTTTGCACCAACCCTTGTCCGAAGTGATTAAAAGCTATGGTCACCTGCATTCCGGAATCAGGCAAATGCCTAAAAAAAGGAAATAAAAATAAGATTCTAAAAATTAAAAATGTATATAGAAGCAAAATCCCATCAATATATTGAAACTCATCTATTAAAACGTCTCAAAATTTAATTCATTTTGACTAGAGGAATTGAGAATGCAGACAGTGAAAGTACCTGTCATCATGGCCCAGAAGCATAACTTCATCATGGTGAGAAAAGTAGTTATTACTAATGGTAATCCCGGTGGACCCCATGATAGCATCGATCAGGCCATCAGTGCAGTAACTAAGGGAGCAATGATCAATCCAGAGCTTCTGAGAACCAAATATGGAAATCCCATCACCGTCCGACCGCCCTCTCCATCCAACGTGAGTTGGAGATGAAGCAATGTCAGTGTTCCCCGAAGGCTTACAATGGTGTACATGGATGTTATGGATGATGACATGAGACACATACTGCAAAGTTATACACCCATTTCCGGTGATATGAACGTTGGCTCCCCGGCCATCGACGGTTTTGTATGAGTTGAAAATCAGCTCATGTTTGAGCTTGATGACCATGTTGGTTGAGAAGATGATCCATAGGGGTTCGTTTTGGATGACAGCGTGACGGAGAGTGCCCGGCTTGGGGTTAGCAGGGTTGCTGTCGGAGGAATCTGTGACGGTGTAGATCTGGCCACCTTTTCCACCTAGAGTGCCTTGTGCAAAGCCTATGGAGCAGTCGGCTAAGTGTTGGCGGTTGTTGTACCAGTTTGGGTCGCACCGCCAGCAGTCGTCGATGGGGTTTCCAGTGCGACATTGGTCTTTTTGGGTTACAGACAGGGCTTGTCTTCTTGACAAGGACACGTTTAATCTCCTACAAGGGAAAAAAGCAAAGATTTTGAGAAAATGTGAGCGGATTTTTTTGAGGAAGCAGGGGAGAAAAACAGAGTATTCTGTTTATTAAAATGTGGTATATGAGAAAAAGGGGGCTAGATTTTCTTTTCAGTCAGAATCCTTCAAAAAAGAGGAAAAAGAAAAGGGTTTTGGGTTACAAAACTCTAAAATTGTTTAGAATAAGATGAAATTTTTTTTTCCTTTATTAGAAAATGCTTTGGGAGAAATCTTTTGAGTATGAAACAAGGAAGAAACAGAGTAGAAAAAAATGTGGTATCAAAGAAAATGTGGCTACATGTTTTCCAGTCAAAATCCTTGAAAAAAAGACTAGACCCACAAGAGTGGGGTTTTGGGTCATTAAAACTCTAAAATGGGTAAGAAAATTTAGTTTTTAAAAACACAATCTTGGGAGAAACCAAAATGCAAAACCCCAGAAAGTTCAAAAGAGGGCTTACCTTTGAACATCTTGAACAACGGATTCAGGGTCAGGGTGCTGGTGAGGGAGGCTAAGATTGAAGGCAGCTCTGGCAATGGAAGAGACAGAACCCAGGGTGCATATTAAGAGAATGCAGGTTAAAGGAAGCATCCTGGAAAGGGAACAACAATAATGGAAGGGGGTTGGGTTTTAATTTTGTTGGAAGGGGTGGGTTCCCTTTGCTTTCCCCCTTCTGTTAAAAAAAAAGGTTCCTTTCTTTGAACAAGATGTCTTGCTTTGCTTGTTAATTCGAAAGCACAAAACAAACTTAGGAGGTTGCAAATCCTTGGAAAATGTGAAGTGATTTATATAATAAGTATCCAAAAAATGTCATGATGTCGACAAGGAATAATTTAAACAACAAAAAAATAACCTTTTTTTTTTTTCTCTTTTTTTCGTGTTGGTTAATCTAATCAGAAGAGAAGGAAAAAAGGGTAGAAAAGAAAACTGTGGCCATAATGGGAGCAAGAGAAAGCAGAGAAAGAAGAATAACCTTCTCCGTACTCTCTCCTTTTCCCCTGTTTTCCCTCTTGCAGACTCCCTTAGTTACTCACATTCCTACCTTGCTCCTCAATCATTCTAAGACAAAGAGATAATGAAAAGGAAAAAAAATATTAACTCTCAAAAAGGGTTAATCTAGGAAGAAAGAAAGAGAAGGCAGACAGGGAGCTTATCCAAAATGCTGAAAGCCCTCTTCTTTATCTTCCTCCTTTCCTTCTTCCCTTAAGACTAAGTTGATCTTTTGCCTTTTGTTTGAGGATTGAGATTCTTTACGGAGGGAACGGTTTGTAAGTATCTATGGTTCCTTATTTTACCAAATAAGCAAACCAGCCTACGAGTGTGGACAGAACAGAAGAAGCCCTGTTGGAAAAATGTCAGTGTTCCCTGTTGCAAAAAATATTTGGTGACAGAGAAAAGAAAAAAAAAGAGGTTAGATTAGATCTTAATCAAAGATTCAAAGACTGCACCTCCTTTCAACTGGCCTTTGCGTTACAACTTCTTTTTGATTCAGTTAAAATTGGAGGCTTTGGCTTTGGCTTTGGGTCTCATGGAAAGTTCTCTTTCCAAAGATGAAGAAAAACCACCTTCTTTGCCTTTCGATTACCGATGGTTTATAAGGATTTGTAAAAGGGTGCAATACTGAGTCAAACCCAAATCTCGCTTGGGAGTCGAGCTCCAGTAACGAGTCCAAACGAGTTTGAGTTATACAACACTTAGCCAAATCTCTTTTCGTTCTCTAAATTTCAGTCTTTGTTTCATTGGATTTGGATTTGTATGGTTGAATACAATTTGGGTTATGAAGCTTTAAAGTTGTGCTTTTAATATCTGAAATTTGGGGTTTCTCTAATTGTTCCCATTTCCCCTTTAAACAAGAGAATTTTGGGATTTATTTTGATTGCATATTGATAATATTTTTTTCCTGTTATTTAACAATAATGATGAATTGATGTAGTAGCGATATGATTACTACCATTTTATTCTTCTCTTTAATGTCTTGCAAAAATCACATGTAATTAAATCATGGCCTTTTCTACGTCATATGGGCCTTTTTATTTGCTACATGTATAAGTCCATTCAATTAAGAGGTTTTTGTTTTTAATATGCTTTTTAAGCTTTCAACTACTATTTATAGTAATTAATGATTAATGTGATGGTTTTCAATGTATTAATTGAAAATATTATTTAATATAGCAGAAATATATAATGTACCGCTTATTCGCATCCACGTGTAGTACCCTTAATAAGTATTATTTAAAATATTCTTTAGCAAAATCCTTAATAATCACATATATTTAGCAATAATCATTATTTAAATTTTTTTTTTTTTTTAAATGCCAAACCCATGAGGAAAACCTAGACAAATTAGAACCATGCTGGTTTTAAGTCGGTCTCGTTGTCAACTTAAACGGTGATTTGAAACCTCATGTTTCATGCAAGGTGTTCTCATATAACTCGTGGTGTTAATTAGGCAGTCAAACTTGCAAATGGCCAAAATAATCATGACTTACTGACGAACTAATTCACTTAAGTGGTAACTTTGTCTCTCTACCTAAGTAGTGATTATTGATTCAAATTTTACCGGCAATCTCTTTCGAAGTAGAGATGTCAATGAATATTTTATAATCAAGTGTCTTACATTATTCGATCTGATCAATTAAGATTAGAGTTTAATATAATCAGGTCTAATAGTAAAGCTACCACCTATCACAAGTTCATATAGTGGTTTTAGGTTAACTTGGTAATTAGTATTTTCGTGTCTTAATCGTGACAATTAAGATATGGCACACGATAAAGTTAACCACAAACACGACACGAATAACTATTTGTGTTAATATCTAAAACACATACACAATTATGTTTCATAACCGTGTAACATGACACGACTAATACATTAAGATTTTTTATATGACATGACACGATTAATAAATAAAATTCAACAATTAACCTAAATTTTTTCTTAACACGTTTAATACGATTAATTTAAAATATTTACAATTAAATATAATTTTATTATTCAAATTTAAAATCAATAATTATAAAAAATTATAACAAAATAATAATAACATCAAATATAATAAAATTTAATATAAATAACATACATAAAATTCATTATTATACTAATAAAATCCATCATTAACATTAAACGTGTCACTTATACATGTTTAATCATGATAACATGATTAATACGATTAATTAAATGTGTTAATCCTATCTGACATTGTTAAGATACGAAACATGATAAAACTAAACCCAAACTTATTTAACTCCATATCTTTTTGTGACGTGTTATCATGTTTAAAATTATCAGATCTAATTTTGGGATATCCAAACCTGATTATAATTAATAAATTTTAATATTACATTATAGTTTTTATATATATTTGTTTATAAATTCTTTATAATTAATGTAATAATTACTAATATTCATTAATTGTTCTAAATATAATTTTAAACTTTAATTTACTTCTTTATGAACTAACTTTAATTTGTTAGTGTAATTTTTGTTTGATAACATATACAAATAAAATTATTTTAATTGAGTATTGAATGAGTATGGGTTTTAATGAGAAGTGTCTAAGATATCCAAGCAAGGGTTCGAACAGTAATTCAAAAACTTAATCAGGTATTTATAAAATCAAATTTCTCATCAAATAATAATGTTCAGATTAAGATATTTCAAAAGTATCGAGTAACTTATCCATTAAAATTATTTATCATTTTCATAAAAAAGAAGTCTTGAGTTTGAACAAATCAATAATAATACGAGTAGAAAGCGATTGGACAAATCCATGAAAATTTTATCTATAAATTTAGAAAACTTTTATAATAATGATTAAACCGTAAGAAAGTGTAGAAACATAACAACGAAAAAGAAGTCCACTTGCACAAATCTTGTTTATTAAGTTAGGTAGTTATATGGTATGTTTTTAATAATGCACCTCATGATTAGAGTTATACAGCAGACCAATTTTTTTAGAAAAAATGTTAATTTTCAACTAGTAATTATTGTGCTTATTGATTTTTCTATCAGTTCTTTCTCTAATTGACAACCCAAGATTCAAATATCACTGCTGTTTCCAGTGATGATCCAAGGCTAACCTATTGACAAAATTTCTAAGTTTTCTTTACATTTCTCTCTGTCTAATATAGAAAAAAATATTTTTCTAAAATTTGCAAAGTAAGTAGGGAATTTCCCAATTCCTCCTTACCTCTCTCTGTTGCTAGTTGCTTGTATTTATCACAAAATGCAGAAACCTGCTCACAGACATTGCATTTTGTCATGCTATTTTTCTTATTTTTGAAACAAAAAAAAGAAAAACAAACATTGGTAATCTTCAAGTGGTTAATATACTTAATTCCAATGGTTTAAAATCTTACAATCAGCCATTAAAAATTTAAAATTCTAATTTAGAAGTATCCCGTTCGAATCATGGAGTAAGCATTATCTCAAAAAATATACATTAGAATTGAATTTTCCCCCATAACTTTATTTAAATACTGGAAAAAAAATTATTGTCCTTAATGGGTGAGAAAGAGCCGGAAGAATCATACTAATATAAAAAGGTTGCAAAAAATTAAATAATTAATTAATTTGAAAGTCAATTTGTTATATTGTATTGCAACTGTGATTTATATAATTAGTCAATAATCATATAGTCTAATGGTATCTCATTTTATTAAAGATCAACTAAGAGATTCGTTATGTATTTAATTCTTAACATAACATATACAAATCTGAAATGGGTAATTAAATTGGGAGAAGACTAAATTTTTTCTCTGAGGATATTCCAACTAAGGAATAAAAACCCAAAGGCTTAAAAAATTGTATAATATATCTATATAAAATATAAATAGGTATTTAATTCATCAGTCTGTTTGTTAAATAAAAAATAAAATTATTATAATTATTATATGCAATGGTATTACAATAAATGTATGGCAACCGACCTTGATCCTCTTATTCTCTTTCCTGGAGCAAGCGAGCAAAGGGTACAGAGCGAAAGACAGGCCGGTGGATGCTGCAATGTTCTATTATTGTCGGCATAAAGTAAAACAACAATCTTCCAAATAATTTCCTGTCTGTTTATTTCTGCTTCTTAGACTAAGGTTTTTCCAGTTTCATTCCTATCCACTACATGTTCCGAAGATTATATATGCTCTTCACTTATCCTAAATCCAAAACCAATACTCTTTACCCTTTGGTATGTCTTTCTTGTTTATTTATTTTTGTTGCTGAGGCAACTGAGGAGTAATGCAACCAGAGAGGTCAAGGTTTCTGAATTTTGAAATTGAGACTTGGGACTCCATAAAAGGGTAAGTATATATCCAGAGCCTAGAGGGGTAACAAAACTTGGATAATTTTTTGAGCTACTTAACTTTTTTTTTGTCCTCGTTAATAACAAAAGATAGGGATTTATGCAATACACCATAAATTCTTCTTTTTTTTTATTAACCATGGAGGATTGTAACAACAAGATAGCTAGGGAGACTGGAAGTGCGGCAGTAATCCCTAGCACATAGGCCGGTAAGTAGGTCAAAGGTTGATAGCTTCCCCCATCTAGTCAGTCAATCCCTACATACATGCTTTTGAATGCCCAAGGAGTAGCAAGTCAAGAAGTGTGACATCTCAATCCTAACCATTGTGTTCCTAATTCTAGCTTTTGACATCTCAGTTGCTCAAGGACAAGTAAGGGTCTTTAACTTCTTCACCAGCCATTAGATTTTGGGTGATAAAAGAGGTTGATTGCAATGAATGAGTGGCAGAGTTATTGGTGGTTGAATTACTTCGTTTGAGTGTCATTGCCAGCTTAAGGGGATTGATGATGAGTAACCACTGAAAACATGCACCGAACCCAAATTTATATTCATTTATATATTTTTATTTGGGTTATTAGCACTGTTAAGGTAATTAGGATATTTATAGAAAAAGAATGTGTATTACTTTGTATTTATTGTTACATATTTTGCACGTGAATATTTATTTATGATTTAGTTTTAAATAATAATTATATATAAAATATAAATATTTTTAAAGCACAAAGTTAATTGTGAGTTATAATTGAAAGATAATTATATATAAAAGGTAATTAATGTCACAATTATATATAATTAAAATTTTATAATATCAATATTAATTTGTAAATTATTGATACTATTAGAAATAAGGTTTTTAATAAAAGTCATTCAATGCAATTAAATTTTTTATTTACAAATGAAATATAACGTATTAATCTTTGTAATGAAAAGAATTTTTTTTATGAAAGTCATTTAATGCTATTATAATTCTTATTTAAAAATGGAATAGATCTTAATAATATTTATAATAAAAATAGTTTTAGTGAAAGAGATTCAATAAAATTAAAATTTAGCTAAATATCTAAATAAGCCTCCTGAATTATATCAAAAAAGTCAATAAGTCTTTATTTTTTATTACGTTCAATTAAGTTTCTAAATTTTTATTTTGAGTTAAATAAGTCTCTCTCACTAACCATTGACAATGTGACATTAAATGTTGCTAATTGGGATTTATGTGCTTACCTTTTTATCCAACCATATGTTCAAAAATGATTGGCTTAGGAAGTTAGTCAACGGTTAAGGAGAGAGGTTTGTTTGATCTGAAATAAAATTTAAAAATTTAATTGAATGCAATGCAAAGATAGAAACTTAATTGAATTTTTTTATTATAATTTAAGGGCTTATTTGACTATTTAGCTTAAGATTCTTATATATTTAGATATTAGACAAATCTTCTAAATATTAATAATAGAAAATATTTATAGTGATGATTTAGCAATATAATGAACAAATATGATTATTTTTGTCAGTTACAAAGTTCTTCAACATCTACAATTTTATATATATTAAATTTGATAAAAATATTGTAATTATTGATTTTATTTCAAAATAATATTTTAACTATACTTAGGTAGTGTGTATAGATACTTGATAACTAAATAATGTTAAAATTTTTTTATGTAATATTATAGGATTAATATTTGATGTATCGATCATGTATAATTTAATGAAGTATTATTTTGACGGAAATAGAAGGTTGATATTAAAACCTGATCTCGTTTTGGGAACTTATCAACTTTTTATTTCCTTCAAAATAATACTTCATTAATGAGGTATTAAGATTTGATGGTTTGATAGTGTATAAAAGTTATATTATCGTTCCATCAAATATTTTCCCACCAATTTAAATAAAGATAAAATACTAATTATGAAATCATTGTAATAAATATCCCTTCAATTAATGTCAATAAAGGTTGACCTTTAAAGTTTTTTATTTACTCGTCCTTTTAGGCATAATATTTTTCAAAAAATCTTTAACTATTTAAAAAATTTAAATTAAATTTTATTTTTCTATTACGTTTAATCAAGTATCTATATTTTTATTTTTTTAAATAGATTCTTATAACAAATAATTAACTAACTTCCATGAGTTAAAACATTATTGATTATTTTATATTCATGTGATGCTGATATAATATTAATATAGATAGTGAAATATCACGTGATAATGTTATCATCTCATATTATTATTAGTTATGACATATTAATATGTCACATCAATACTGTGTGACATAAATAATTATAAGTAACGTTTTAACTAAATGATAATTAGTCAATCATTAATTATAAAAATTTAGTATAACTAAATATATTTTCCTGCTTAACAAATTAGGTAGAGTAAGATAGGAAGGCTTTGGTTTGGCAACCCAAGAGAAGTTATCATCACTTCTTTCTTGCACTAGGCATCTACTGGAGGAGAAATAGAAGTTTTGGCTTCTCTGAAGTGCTTCAGCAGTATAAGCCGGTTGGCACAAAAAGTTGAAGAAAAGTTTATGGCACGTTTGGTTCGCGGAATAGATAGGAATAGAATAGAATAGTTATTACGTGGGAATAGAATGGGGTGGGAATAGAATAGAATAAGTATTATGTAGTGTGGTATGATGAATGGAATAGAGTAGGAATAATTATTATGACTTATTACAGTGTTTGGTTGGTAACAATAGCTTTAGAATAGGAAAATAATAGAAAATAAAAAGACAAAAATACCCTTTATTATATTTAATTATTTAATTATTTTATTTTTTAAATATTAATAATTTATAATTAATTAAAAATATTAATAATTAATAAATTTAAATATCAATATTTTAATATAATTTAATTACTAATATTTTAATTAATAATATTTTATTTATAATTTAATAATATTATTATTAAAATATTAATAATTTTTATTTTTATATTCATTAAAATTTTAATATATTAATAATTTAATAAATAAAACATTAATAATTTAAAATATTAATATTTAATATTTTAATCATATTAATATTAATATTGTTTAAATTATATATAAAATATTAATATTTTAAATTTTATAAATAATTTATTTTTTTTATTCTATTTTTTTCCTTTTTCTTTTTTTCTTTTTCATGGGCCGATCGTCGAAAAGGCGATCGGTGTAACAAAACGTCGATCTGGGGCACCATGTGGCCGGATCTGGCCACTACGGTGCCAGATCGGCGCTTCCTCGCGGCTGGATCTGGCCGTGGAGTGCCAGATCCAACCGTGGGATCTGGTCAGGAAGCACCAGATTCGGTGCTTCCCGCTGCCAGATCTGGTCATTGAGTGCCAGATCTGGCTGAATCTCCGTTTGAATCTTGTCCGACCATATTCGGTCATAAAATCGCCATCGCAGTCGCTTCCGTAGCCGTCGTCGTTGCAGTCGCCGTCACTTCCGCTATCGTCGTCGTCGCCACTAACATCATCTCCGGCGTTGATGCCACTTAGAGAGAGAATAAGAGAGGAAAGAACATGAGAAGAGAGAGAAAACAGAAGGGAAAATGAGAATATATATATATATATATATATATATATATATATATATATATATATAGGTCTAGGGTTGTAATATTTTTAAATGATAAAGGGTATTTTAGTCTTATCATAATTCAGAGCTGTTCCCATGGTCACGGAATAGCAAAAACCATGGGAAACCTCAGGTTTAACTATGCCTGAGTTTTACCCCTTTTGAGAGAATAGCTATTACTAGGTAATAGCTATTCTTTGTGATATTGCCATACCAAACGGAGGTATGCTATTCCCTTGGGAATAGACAGGGAATAGCTATTCCCTGTACCAAACGTGCAGTTATAGTTTGAGAGACCTCAATGTTGTTCTAGAGAGTACCTTGGTGTCAGGTCTTTACAAAGAACTTATGTATAATAATCCCCTATTTTCAGATTTTATTCGACTATTAGAATAAAACGTATTATTTTTTAAAAAATAAAAATTATTAGTTATACAATTTATTTAATTTAAAATAAAAATATATAAATTTAATTAATATAATAAAAAATAAATACTTATTAAAAAAATTTCATAAATAATTTTAATTTTTTTAAATATTATGTCTTCTTATTACTCTACCTTGAAAAACAAAAGGATAAGACTAATTGAAACTTTAGAGAAAAAGAAACTTGAGGTTTGGTTCATAGGGGCAAACTCTATTCTCTCTACGCCCTAAAACTATTTAATAATCCATCTTTTCAATTATCGGTCACCACTTCTTTTTTGTTTTTTTGAGCTACCGAATGCACTTCTCAGTGAAACATAATAAGTGGCATTTGACCTAAATTTGATTGAAAACTTTCATGCCACTAACGATATTCGATTCATAATTATGTCCATTTTCCATTAAGAATTTATGTAAATTAGTAATGATTTGCACAAAGCTAATCCTGCCTACCACGACTTTATCATGTGCTATAATAGCTAAAGGCCATATTCTTAGTGCTAACATGTTAATGGTTCCACTATAACTACCTAGTATTAATTTCCAAAACCTTGCAATGCAATGCAATCATATATGATCAATACAATTATTATGTGACTGAAATAATGTAAATAACCGTTATTTTCTTTTCAAACATAAGTTTCAAATTGACATTTCTGTTTTACTCTAATTAACATTAAATACTAAGTAACCTCTCATTGCTTTGCTGCTGTTCTGGTTCTATTGGAAAGGAAGATTCTGGTGCTCTGCTCTTATGATCTATTTATTAATCTCGAGTAGTAAATGTGTTCGGTGCTTTAATGAATGAGTTCGGTGAGGTGTTTTCTAGGATGCCTTTTGGTAGTTTCTGGTTTATTGTAATTCTACTGGATTGCCTAGAGCCTCTCTGTCTTGTTAAGGCTCCTCACAGTAGGTTGTATCATCTCCAATTGCATTAATGAAACTTCACTAATGACTTGACCCAAAAAAAAAACCAATAAAAACTAAGTAAATAAAAAAAATTATTATCGTATGTACAACAAAATCAATTCGAAAACTCCACATAAATGTTTACTTACTAACTTGTGTGCATTTAAGTATAAATTGGGAGTCAGCACAGAATTATTAATTAACATATTAAATAAAATAGACATGTATAGAAATAAAAATAAAATTATTAAATTTAATTGTCAATGTATAAAATAATAATGACATAATACTTAAAACATTTCTAAATTATTTAAAAAAATTTAAATAAACAGTTATTCTTTTATTACTTTAAATTAAATCTTTATATTTTTTTAATCAAATAATTAGTCAAAACATTATTTGATTTTTTTATGTTACATGGTGTTAACATAATATTTTAACATATAATATTGAATGATGACGTGATATGTTGATGTGGGTATAATGACATGGTCACACAATATATTCACTTTCTATATTAGTATCACATGAATTTAAAACAATAATGTCATGTTGATTAATAATAATTAATTAATTATTAATAAAAATAAAAATATAAAAATTTAATTAGATATAATAAAAATAAAATTTTTTTAAAGTAGTTAAAAAAATTTTAGTCATTTAACGTGGATCTAGAATTTATAGCTGCGGCCGCTAGCTTAGACTTGAGTTACTTCATTCATGCATCATGCATGCATCGTTCTCAAGGAAAACGAAAAGAAAACAGAAAAAAAAAGTAAAGTCTAAAGGTTGATGTGGTTGGAAAACACCTTGACCCTGTGAAACCATGCTATTAGAATTCTAAAATTGATGTGATAATACGATAACAATTCACAATTTCATAATGCTTAATTCAATAAATTCGGCCATAAAAGTGACAAGAAAAAGGATAATAAAAACAAATAAACGGCTGCTTTTTATTATTATTATTATTATTTTTTGATGCAAATGGGAAGGCACTTTTAATTTTGTTTTCTCATCTTTTGAAAAAGCTTCCTTAAAATAAGGGGCGGCCGAAACCAATTGGAAAATATACATAAAAAAAAATTCATGGGATTGGATAACAGATGATAATGATATTTATAAATATTGTAGAAAAAGTGATTAACTAAGTTGATATATGCAGACATTCTATATACATATTTTAAATACCTATAAGTCCTTTTCGTGAGGAGGGAGAAATGCCTAAGACTTTTTTGTCCAATTGGACAAGGCATGTTTCTCTACTGCTACTACTGCAACCCACTCGCATGGAACACGAATAGAATGGAGGATTATTTGCTATAATTGCTGGCTGCTCATTTATTTTTCTTCCTTGATGGCTTGACTCGTAATACTACACGTATAATCTTAATTTGGCAAACAGGAGGCAAGCAATGTTTTACACAAGCACAAGATCGAGTTACTTGAATCAATAGAGAAACAAAAAGAGTTACTTTAATCTTAATATTCCAAATTCAAAATCTCAAATTTTAACCCTCAAGATGTTCTTCGTGAAGATCATATATAGATTCGGTTTTTTGTTTTTGATAAATTTGTGTTTGATATGATTTTGGATACGTTTCTTAGTACAAACCTAGCTTTTGGGTGCAGATTGCATCCTTTTAGGCTTTAGCATTTTATTTATATTTGCTTTTCCTGTAACATGTTAAATCCAAGTATAAAGGAAAAAAAGGAAAAGAAAAGACAAGAAAGAAAGGCTAGTACTAAGATGCCATTAGCCTTTATACCTAAATCCCGGATCAGCCATTGATTTTGGGGTATTCAGGATTGCTTAACATTCAAATTATCATGATTATTTGATTTGTTCCTAGTTGGATCCTAACCCCACGCCACATGCTCACACAATAAAGTCTAAGCTTTTGGTTTCCTAATATGGTTTTGTCGTGTCCTTTTCTAATTCTCCTTCTTTCATTAATATTCTGAAGACGTTTCTGTTCGGTGAGAAGAAAAAAGGTGACGGAGACAGAGATAAGAACCAATCATCTTTTTTCTTTTGATGAATTGGAATATAATCTATTGACCTTGCAAAATCTATTAGGCTAAATTATTTACTTAATCACTTAATTTTTCAGAATTTTTTAATTTTGATTACTAACGTTATGTAATGATACATTTCTTGATCACTGATCTTTAAACCCTAATGCACTCTCATGCTAACATTCCAAGTCATTCTTTTTGCCACGTGACAAATTGACACGTAAACAATGAAATAGGAAAAAAAAAAAAATCAAACCATCAAATCTCCCCCTTCCTCTTGTTATTTTGTTATTTTCATGTCACTTGTGAATTTGACCATTTGACATGAAATAATGATTTGAAAATCTTGAATTTTTTTAATTGTTATTATTTTTTTAATTGAAAAGGAGATTCAAAAAATAGAGATATTACATCAATTAACGAATTAAATGTTCGAGTGTAAATTTTGATTTGATACAAAATGATAATGTAAAATGTTAATATAAAAAATTTTGTTAATATTTGACAATAAATGATAAAATTGAAAATATTATTTTTGAAAATTTCATGATTGTAACAAAACTCTTGAAAACTTAAGTAAGTATTGTTAACTTAATAAAGATTTTATATCTTCATACTTGACATAACAATTCTTAGAAATGCCAAGTAGTATAGATTCAAATCCCTCTTGAATTTTCTTCCATAAAATACTCTTGAAATATTCTCTTTACAAACCCTAAGATTGTTAAGTACTTTGTATGAAAACGATTTCAAGTGAAGACATGAAATTCGGCCTAGTAGTGCATAATCTACGTGTATACATGCAGGCATGAGGAAAAGTTTCACATGCATTGCCTCGAGACAGAGTAATTTGACACAAAAACTAAAACATGAAAAGTTCAAAGTTTATTAAAAGCTTTAAAAACTTGGAATTCCACAATGAAATCAAAGAAGATAAGTTGCTTTCTTGCATGACTTGGAAAGGTTTCTTATCAGGATAAGCAGATGTCTATTTTAATATGCAAACAAAATGGCATATTAGAACATGCAAACGAAGAAAAGAAGCATGGTATATATTGGAATAATCTTTTGACACATTTTGACAAAAGAGAAATAGATCTACAAGGAATAAAAGGAGAGTTAACATCCTAGAGAAAGAAACCCCTTAGATTTCTTTTTATTATTATAATCAAATTACATGTATTGGGTAATTAAAATTACAAATCTCAATGAAAACATCTTTTTACATATATTTATCAGAAAAAATCTCATGAAAATGCTAAATATATATAAAAAATAAAATATGGCATAATAGCTAAAAAAACCCTAAATTATTTTTAAAAAATTTAAATAAGTTTTTATTTTTTTATTACAATATTCAAGCAAGCCTTTATATTTTTATTTGAATTAAATAAATTCTTACAACTAATGTTTGACTAATTGTTGTTAGTCAAAGTATTCCTTATCATTTTATATTATGTGATATTGATGTAACATATTGATATGTCGTAGTAGATAATGACATAACATGGTATGATGACATGAACATGCATGTGGCACTTTTACCCTTCACATCAGTGTCACGTTAATATCATGTAAGAAAAAAATAATAAGTGATATTTTAACTAATAACGATTAATTAATTATTATAAAAATTCATTTGATCTAAAATAAAAAAACATAAAATTTTGATTAAAAGTAAGAAAAGAATAAATATTTATTTAAAATTTTAAAAATAATTTAATAACTTTTACAAACATTATACTATAAAATAGCGTAAATTTGAAAAAAAGTTTACATATAATAAGACTTTTAGTATCTAAAAAATTCAAAAGCTTTGAATCCTTATCCTTGAGATAAGACCTCGTTGAAGGAACTTGTAATCTAAACTTTTCGAAATGGAAATATTCTAAATCCAAGGAGCAAAGAAAAGATTTTCCCTAGAAAAAAAATATAGGTGGACCCATTATGATCAAGTTGAAATTACACCAACCAAGTGGGCCAAAAAGAAAATGTCGAAAGCCTAGGTAATGAGGGACGGTCCAATTGCAACACTAATTGACCAAATATGGGCCCCAGCTGATGGGCCCATTAGAGAATCTATGGATAATATTTTCTTTTTTATTTCTAATATTTTGGTTGTCAATTTGATGAGTCAAATCCCAAGAAACTTGAAACTATAAACCAAGTTTAATTATAGAGCATATCGGATTTAATTAGGCGTAAGGCCGGTGCCATTGAAATTGAGACAGTTGCTATCAACGCATATTATTGTTCTGGCTCCATTTCTTTGCATGTCATGATCTCACTTTTTTTTTTTGGAACGTTTTGAAAAATAACCCTTAAAGGTAATATATTTTTTAAAAATAACTCATTTTATAATTTTAATTATTTTTCATTAAATTGGATGAATTTATTTTTTATGAAACCTTTTCATATTTAAATGCAAATGATATTGCATGCCATGCACATGATGTTACATGCCATGTATAAAAATAGGTTACACATCATGGTTATAAAAGATTATTACATATCATGTTGAAAAAAAATATTATTGTTATATGTTATGTACAAAAACATATTACAAGCTATGTTAGAAAAAAATGTTGTTAGTACACGTTAGGTTGAAAAAATATTATTACATGTCATGTACAAAACTATGTTACATGCTAGACAGATGTCGAAGAGAAAAATTGATAAAATTAAATAGGGTTAGATGGTGAGAGAGAGAAATCGAAAGTACAAATGAATATGAAAAAATTATGATAAATAGTTTAATTTATTTAAAATAGATTTAAGGGTATTTTATCAAGTTATAGCTAAATATGGCTAAAAACAGTTAATTTTATTTTGACTGTTATTTTTAAAATCAAGTTATCAAGATGATCATTTCGACAATTTTCTCTTTCTTTTTTTTAATTCTCATTAAAAAAGTAAAGGTAAATTTATTTATTTATTTAAATAGAGTCTTACGAAATCTAACAATTTATTTATTTATTTACTAATATTTATTGTTTGTTTATTTATTTATTTTTAAATAATCATTTGATAAATTATAAATATTTCTAAAATCTAAAATCAAGTACCCATATATAAATAAAATTTATAATTGAAATACAAGTAAATTATTCAATACTATTAATAAAATTTTTTTTTGAATGAAAATCATTTAATGCAATTAAAATTCTCATTTACAAATTGGATAAATCTTATTAATATTTATATAAAAAATGAAGATAAATGTGATTATGATTTTGAGATTGAAAATAAATAAATGGAATTAGTATGGTTGGAAAGAAGAATGTAAATACCAATATTATTGCAACTTAGCTTATTAGGTAAGCCTACGAAACTTCATGTACATGAATGTTTTATTAATCAAATAGAAAAAGGAAAAAAGAAAAGAGATGCTTTTGGTTTTGGGAGAGGTAGGAAGAAATAAAAACCCATTAATTAAAGTCAAGGTAGGCCTAAAGCCCTTCGTAATCCAGTTTTCTGCAGTGCTACAGCTGGGTACTTGTCTATAGTCTTGGGCTCATTTTTTATTTTGATGGTTGGACTTGGAGGTTCGGAAGGAAAAAGAACCGTCCAAGTGTAAATATTTCAGATTTCACAGCCCAAGTACAGATTTTTGTCCCTTTAATAGATATAAAGGCCTAAAGCCCTTCTGATCACTTGCTTGATCATTACTTGGCTATGCCAAGGATTTGTATAAGTTTCCATGATACTTAATTAGATAATAAGTTTTTGCTGCTCTAGATTCAGCTTTTATGATTTTGTACATGTCCAGTGTATTGAATTATACGTAGCATGCAAAGGCTTTGATTTGATTCAGTTTCACATCAGTTGATGCTCTCCAAAGTACAATCAATTTTAACTCGATTCTTCCTTGGGATATACTTTTACCCTCTGTTTTTCCCTCAATTTGTTTGTCTTGAGCTTTTCCTTTTGTTTATAGTTTATATTTCATTCATTAATACTTAGCATACATATATAAATGCTACTTTTATTTGGTTTAATGAATCCTTAAAATAATACTGGCTCCCCAATAACTTTTCTTTTGACATCAAACTAGACATTGTTGTTGCATCATTCTCTCTGGGCAGGAATTGCCAGAACAAGGGGAGCCACAGTTCCACCTCTACTTCCATTTTGCACTAAAAATAAGGAAGGCAAGAACAAGGGAATTCTTTGGCAACTACAAGCTGATACGAATTATCAGCATCCATGTTGGGAAGATGCTTTTATCAAGTCTTACAAAGCAGAATTCTGGGTACAGAAACAGGTTAAATGAATGACAAGATTCAAGTTAGGTAGAGTGATAAATGGTAATTAGATGTCAGCACAAGCTGAAGATAGCTTGATGCTGTTACATGGTTCAAGCAATGCATTCTCATCTTATTTACAAATACTGATAATCCTTGATGTAAATATCAATTTGTGGCATTGATTATAATGCTAAAACATGAAAATTAACCTAATGACATTTTCTAATAATGTAGGAAAGGACAGTTACATTTGTTTCTGGATATAAGAACAAGTTTAGACTTGCTAATGAAAGCTCTTAATACAATCTCATAAATTTAAAAGAATTTGCCTAAAAGAAGAAAAGGGAATCATCGTCGTACTCTAACGAGTCCATACAATGCGAGAGCAGGCAGAATTCGGTTGATGCGATCAAAAACCTAAGACTGCTTCAGTTCCATAAAGCATTGGAGGGTGAGCAAACTGTCCGACCCTGCCTGATGGCTCTCCCCAGCGACACGAGCAACATTTAAAAGTTTAGCCACCCTCTCCAGGCCACCATGTAGGCCGAAGTACTTGAAGGCATGCTTGATGTCATAAATCTTGTACCCGAAGAAATAAATCAGTTGTTTTGTGAAGGAATTGACGTGATATGGCAGCTCTTGTTGTGTCAAAATCTTCACCAAGAACCCAAAATCATAAGCACTGTGAAAAGTGATCCAAGTCAAACCAGACCTATTGAACACCAATTTGGAGTTCAAAACCATTCTCCTAAAATCCCTAGAATCAATACCCTTTTCTCTGTTCTTCACAAAATCAATACCTTGTGCTTTAAGTAATTTGACTGATTTTTTATCGTAATAATTTTTCTCGAAATCAAAATCTTTGAAGTTAAACTCCCAGATATAACAATACGGAGTATCAAAATCTGGCAAATTTCCTTGAGAATCAGAGAGGGTTAAGCCAAGCTGAATGATGTGTAGGGCATTAACATTGGATCTCATGAACAGATAGTTGAAAGAAGGATCGGTTATATCAACGAGCTGTTTATCTGGTTTGAAAATTGTACCTGGAAACTCGGTATCCATGGAGACAAAAGAGTACCTATCAATTACACTATGGATGATCGCAAACTCACGTTCCAGGTCTTCCGCAAAGACTTGTCGAACCATTACTGGCTTTTTGCTTGGCACTGTCATCTTCTCTTTTGCACAACTATGCTGAAAGATTGAAACTATGGAAGCTCATAAAATCGTAATGCCACTCTTGTATATATATAGGCATAAAATTGTCTGTTGCTTATAAGCCAAGTAATCTAAGAAAAGTATTGAAAAGGGTACAATAGTCACATCTGAATTTAAAATAAGAAACTTTTAATCAACAATTGAAATGCTATTATCAAATAACTCTACTCCTTAACAAATTCAATGGTTATAATTTTTATTCCATTGAATATTCTCAACAAGTCTATGTCTTTTTAGAAATATTATTTTAATTTTATTCTTGCTTTTTTTTCAAAAAATATATATTTGTGATTAAGATTAAATAAATAAAATCAATTAGTTAACTATCATTTACTTATAAATTTTTAAGATTCTGTTTGTGTTGTTTTGAGTAATATTTTTTAAAGTAATATTTCAACTTGGCTTGATTAAGATGTGGATAAACATTTGTTAGAGCTAGATTCATTTAAATTAAATCGATTTGTTGGTGAATATTAAACGAGCTTATTTGTAAATAATTAATGAGTATATTTGTAAATAATTAAAGCATTTAAATCAGTCCATAATTAAATAAATTTAAACATATATAAAAATTGATCTTCATTTCTTCCAACAGTCGTTATTCATAACATATTAAAAGTTACTGAGATTAATCATTTTAATTGTGGAAACATGTAGTTATCATAAACGTAATGAAGATTGATGAGAGAATTTTATTATATGTATTTATCATAGAACTCTTTTCATAACAAGATTTAATTTTTTTTTCAAATTTTGGGTTGCTTAAATAAAAAGAAAAATTAATTTGGTTACAATTCTCACCACTTATTTTTCATTGGTTGATCCTCCAAAATTCTTTCTTTTCTTTCCATTGAAGGACCAAAAAAAAAAAAATTTGTTTTAATATTTAAAAAGGAGTTTTGACCTTTTAGGAACAGGAAAAAAAGGTTTTAAGACAGGTTCGGCCTTAGCCTCGGAAAGCCGTTAAGTCTGATTGTCCGAACCCTATTCCAATTTACTATTTTACCCTTTATATTTCCTTGCCCTCTTTCCCTCCCATATTTCAATTGAGAGAGCCAGAGAGAGAGAGAGAGAGAGAGAGAGAGAGAGAGAGAGAGAGAGAGAGAGAGAGAGAGAGAGAGTAGGTTTCAGCTCAGTCCTCGCAACGGAAAAGCTTACGATCCTCGACACAGAAATCGGTGTCGTTTCAGG
This sequence comes from Theobroma cacao, assembly GCF_053813885.1. Lineage (NCBI taxonomy): Eukaryota > Viridiplantae > Streptophyta > Magnoliopsida > Malvales > Malvaceae > Theobroma > Theobroma cacao. Next base: position 5,315,606 of record NC_142648.1, read on the forward strand.
TACTTCGATTCTTTGAATGCCTATGCATTTCTTCAATTTTTTCCCCATTTTTTTTTATTTTCTTTATTCATTTTTAATAAAATTCTAGTCAAATGTTTACAAGCATGATTTCTTCCTCTTCGAAACGTAATTTCACCGATTCTTTAGAATAATTTTCTTGTTCTTTTCGTTAATTGCTCTAATTTTAAATCTTAGAAGTTTCAGATTGGGAATCGCATGGTTCCGCGAATTAGATTGGGGAACGATCCCTAATTTTCGAATGTAATTTTATCTGCATAATAATTAATTAAAAAACTGATTACGTTTTTTTATTTGTAAAATACATTTTAGTACTAGGTTTTATAAATTGGTTGTGGGATTTTTTAATTAGTTTATTTCGATGCTGGAGAAATGCTGTGAGGGTGAAATTCATTTTTCTGTTAATGGAGCTGTTTAGTTGGATTTCTGTGAGTTTGTGTAGAGGTTAAGAAGAATTCTTTTTTTTTTTTGGGATTTGGAAAGCGAATGGAGGATTGGGTTTTTGGACAGGTTTATGTATGTTGAATTTTGACTTAAAAAATATGTTTGGATTTCAGGTAAAGAACTGAGAGGGGAGGATATGGAAAACCAATCTTCTATTGGTAATGCACCAAGGAAAGGGCTTAGTGACATAACCAACTTGCAGCAGCAACCCATAGTGGTGAGCCAAGGTGCGAAGCTGCTGCTGCAACCTGCTTCACTCAGGAGTAAAGATTACATCGACAAGCTCCAAAAGGTATCCTTTAAACTGCAATTAACTCGCTTTTCTTTCTTTTGGTTTTCCCTCTTTGATTCTTTTTGTATCTGTTTCGCTTACCGGGAGGTTTTGTTGAATCTGTTGTCCAGGAAAATATGATGCTGATGAAAGTTCTTGCAGATCGAAAGTATTTTCTATGATCAATTAATTCAGTTTCTTTCAATCCCTCCCTCTAACCTTTGGTTGCTGTTATTTGCGTTGGGCATGACTTTCTTATATATGGGTTTTTTTTTTTTTAAATTTTGGCTGACAGTAAAGTCATGGAATTGAGTGGAATTGAGTTACAGAAACTGAGAACCAATTTGGAGAAGTTTCAACAACAGAACTTGCTGCTTGCCCAAGCAAACAGCCAGATGTTAGCGGTACCTTAGTACTTTTTTTACTTGTCTGTTTCTTAGTTTAGTAACTCTAGGGGCATATTTATATGATATTATGACCCTCTGGCAAGGTTTATGTCTTACTTTGGTTTTGCAGGAACTTAATTCAGGCAAAGATAGGGTATGTTTCCTGGACATCTAAGTTTCTTGAACTTGGTCTTGCTTGGTCCTTTTTGTTTTGTTCTATATTCTAGGGACTTGACCATTGTGTTGTTTTCGTTTTCAGCTAAAAGCCCTTAAACATGAGCTGGGATGCAAAAATGCTGTGCTTAAAGCAATTAAAACAGAGGTATTTTTTGTAATAGTCTACTCATTTGATTGCATGATACTTATTAGATTCTTTTGCTGATTATTAAATTCTCTGCTTGTCACCAGAAGAAAGCTCAAAATAAGGCTTGCCTGACATCCGAAAATGAGGTATTAAAGAGAATAACCTCCACCATTTGGATTGATTTTTGTTTTAAACATCCAATGTTATCTACACTTTTTCTTTTCCATGGTTTGAAGGTGAGAACAAACAGGTGTGATAAGGAAGGTGAATCCCTTAAAGAAGAAGATGGAGAGGATGAAACTTGTAATATGAACAGGTGTAACAAGGCAGGTGGATCCCTTATAGAAGAAGATGGAGAGAATAAACCTTGTAATAGGAACCAGAGGCGGCAATCAAAAAGTCTATGTAAGTTGCTTGACAGGAACTTCATTTGAAAATTATTAATGTTGTTTTTTATACCATTTTCACTTATTGTTTGCATGCTCCTTCAGGTCCTTCTAATATTAAACCAGTCCAAGCCAAGGAGGGGGTCGTCAACAAAAGGTTTTTTTACAATTTTTTAATGCTTTGTGCAAATTAATTTTTCTAATAACAATGTGCAATATTTAGGTTTTTGTAGAAATTTCATGATTACATAGGAAATTCATGGTTTCTTTTATGTTTTTCTAGCAGGGTTTGTTTAAGAAGGCAATCTACTGGGTTTAAAGACCAAAAACCAGAACTGAATGAAGATGCGTTTGTAGATGATGCAAAATTTCTTGTTTCTTCTTCCTGTGATGATAAGGTGCATGAGAGTGGCCTAATATCTTCTGATTCATCAGTCAAAAAAGAACATGAAGAAGGAAGTACTGACAACAAAAGGTTTTTGTACAATTTTTTATTGCTATGTGCAAATTATTTTTCCAGTAACAGTGTAATCTTTATATTTTTATAGAAACTTCACAGTGACAAAGGAAATTTGTGTTTTTTTTTTTTTGCAGGGTTTGTTTGAGAAGGCAATCTGCTAGGTTTAAAACCCAAGAACCAGAACTGACTGCAGATGTGTTTGATTTAGATGATACAGCATTTCTCGTTTCTTCCTGCGATGATAAGGTGCATGAGAGTGGCCCAACATCTTCTCATTCATCAGTCAAAAAAGAACATGAAGAAGGAAGTATCACCCCTAGAAATGAAGCTCAAGAACTTAGGAGGATATCTGTGGGAAGGCCTTTGCGCCGAGCAGTTGAGAAGGTCCAATCCTACAAGGAAATTCCAGTTAATGTGAAGATGCGCAGGGAAGAGTGAGTTCATTTTCTTTGCTTCTACCATGCATTTTGTTGAGGGTGTACTTAAACTAGGTTGAGATGCATCTACTATCCTTGTACCACTATACTGTTGTTTCTGTATAATCTGTTCATACAAAACTGCTCCTTTTTCTGTTTGGTGCCTACATGCTTCTAACTCGCTTTTTTCTAAGCCAATGCATCATATGTGGATGATAATTGGAAGCTCCTGAAATTGACTTCCAAGTAGTTAACTGGGTTGTACTTGAATGGCCTTCCCAATTTTTAATATATCTTTGCAGTTTAAATGGGCTACCTTTTTTTTTCTTCTTGAAAGTAAGTTTTTGTGATAGTCGAATATAGAAAATTGTGTGGGAGTCTTGAAAGAGAATTAGGCTCAAAAATTTCAAATGACTTTATATAAATTCTCAGTCTTATGATTCTGTTTTATGGGTTGAGATCACCTTCAGTTACTTTTTTTCTCTCACTTTCCAATACACCATTAATCACCATTCATATATGTGAAGACTCAATTGTGAATGTGAATTCCACACATATGAATGGTGATTAAAGGAATATTGGAAAGTAATGAACGAAAAAGTAATTGAGGAGAGTCATACCCCATACTTTAGAGGTTGTTGGACTTTGATATGTGGTCTTTTCTTCAGTAATTTGTTATGGGCCAAGCTTTAAGTTATTTTGGAATTAAGGAGAGATTGACAACAGAGAAGATTGAAAGTATGAACATTTTGAGCATGATAGAGAGGTTTAATTACTAAGGCAGGTTGTAATGAAATAGGCTGGTCTTATATCTAGTGGTCTGGCTAGTGGCTAATATTCTTTCTTGTTTTTCGGCTCGGATCGACCCAGATTCAACCCAAACTCAAGTAATTAAGCCGAGGAAAAAAAATTAATTAATGAAATCTAAAGACAAAAACCACATAATTTTAAATTCAGACTATCGCATGTTAAGTGCAAAATGTAGACCATTGAAGGTTGATTTTGTTACATGCAAGATATTCATGTAATGTAATGTATGCTTCACATGTACCAGAAACGTACATAAACAGATCACATGTGAGGTTGATATGGTGGATTTAATTGCATGTTTTGGGCTCTTGTTTGTAGTAGTTTAAGCTTAAAACAGATTCCGATGTAAGATTACATGACAAGATATGAGCATTTGACAAATTGGGATATTCTAATATCATTGATCCGACAATTAAATATGGCATTTGAACCTGTGATAAGATCTTCTTGTTCTTTGGGTTTAGCTTTAATTTTTTGTTTGTATTCTCCCATATCTACCAATGCCCAATCACTCGTTTCCATTCCCAAACATGAGAGAAGAAAAACTTTTCTCAAAAAAAAAAAAAAAAAAAAGGAAAAACATGAGGGTCCATTACCCATCAAACTCTCACATGCATCGAGGAAAGCTATGCCAATGACTGCTTTTACATCATTTTCATTGCTTTGCAACTCCGAAACCGCGTCGTTGCACAATTTAGAAATGATCTACCACTTTAAAGTCACATTTTTAGAAATAATCCTATCTCATCTCATAAATTTCGGGTAAAGTTCACTTTCAAAACACTCTTTGGTTCCTATTTTCCTTCAAAATTATATGTTTGATCTCTTAACTGTTAACGCCGTTAATTAACAATTAAAAAATTATATTTAATATTATATATATTTTAAGATAACGATGTATTTTTTTAAAAAGATTGTTTATTTCTTTTTAAATTTAATAAAATTTACTTTGATACTTGATAAAATTTAGTATTTGACAGAATAAAAAAACTTAAAACTTAATCGAATTCTAAAACAAATTTGTGGATACTGTAGTTTGCATCACTTTGATATTTAACAAAATTTAATATTTTATAAAAAAATTGAAATTTTTAATATATAGTAATTAAGTCAAAAATTTTCAACAAAATTAATAATCACCTGTAAGATTTTAACTAACGGTTTTTGACTCCTTGACTGTTAATACTATTAATCAATATAAATAAATTTACTTATTTAAATTGATAAATGATTTTCGCAATCCTCATAGAGGAACGTAATATATCAATCATAAATAAATTTACTTATTTAAGTAGCTAGGAATGGTTAATTTTTCTCCTTAATGGCTGGTAAAATGAAAGTCGACTTGTTTCAACATTTCAATTTCACTTAACTAACTTGAGACTGGAGTTGAAGAGTGAGGACAATGGGTCATGTTAAATGAAAAGGCCATCAGTGGAAAAGGAAAGGGATTGAATCTAAGAGCCATGTGTCTTGTTTCAACATCGTTTAGAAATTAACCCAAATCATTCAACTCAAAATTTTGTAATTTATGGTATTTAGCTGCCTTAATACTGTTTTTTCTTTGAATTTAATTCAATCATTATGACAAATGGGCTTTGTCAGTAGTGAGTTACAGTAGTATTGAATCTAAGATGCAAGAGATGGTTACAATAATCAAAATTTAACTCTCTAAAAGACAACTTGACATTGAAGGGATGATTCAAGCTTATTTTATTAATTTATTTATTAATTAGATTGAAATATTTTCCTCTTCAATGTATCAAAAGAAAGGGAAAGAGATTATGTTATCCTATAGTTAGTTTGTTATTTATTTTAGAGATTGAGATAGATTATATATTGATCGAAGCTCTCAAAAAAATTGCTAATTATGGTTAATCTTTATATTTTGTCAAAATAGTGAACTTAATATTTGTACAATAATTTACAAAAATTAAATTTTTATATTTTTAAAAATTGATAATGTTAATTCAATCATTAATAATATTAAATTTTTTTATATTTATGTTAATATGATGTGACCCAACATTGATATAAATTTTATAAACATTGACGTGAAATTATCCAATGTGAGATTGTTATGTAAAATTTATTATTGCCAAATATGAAAAGAAGATCTAGACTACCCAGACACAAACTTGTCGAGATGAATTAAAAAATCTAAATAAATTTTATGTTTAAGGCAAGTATGGGTAGTTTAGGCTTTCTTTCTATTTGCTAATAATAAATCTCACAAAGTAATATCATGTTGGATAATCTCACGTCAGCATTTATAAAATCCATATTAATATTTGATCATGTCATGTTAGTACGATCGATGCACATCATCATTATTATATCATCAAATTCAACATCATACTACCAAAAAAATATCATTTCAACACAATCAAACGTTATGTCAATATTAATAACAGAGAAAATTTTAACACTATTAAAACGTTATACACCCTAGCATGTTAAACTCTGTGGATTCGTTGAAAATGATTGAATATGAGAAATGAGAATGCAAAATTCCTTAGGTTGAAATGTGTCAGATTCTGATTGCACCCCTCCAAAAAGAAGACATCCCCACAAAAAATCTAGGAGAGATGAAAGTAGCCCCAAAAGCCACATGCATGTGTACATGTGAGCGTGGGATGTGCACCATGATTTCTCTTGTAGGAGGGACCCCACACGTAAAACATGGGATTTGGGTTAGGCCAAAATGGGATTGGTCAAATTGGAAGCCTCTTGTTTTGATCATTTAACTTTTCCCCTTTAAAGGGATATCCTTTGTTGTCCAAAAGGAGGGGATTCATGTGTAGTTTTGAGGCCCTACCATTTTATTTTCTCTTTTTTTTTTTCTTTTTTCACTTTTTGAAAATCTTTGAGAGAAGAGAAATTACAAAAAAAAAAAAAAAGATAGCAATGTCCTCATAATTCTAGACATAATTTCAAGGGATAGGAGGGTGTTTGATCTTATAGTCTTTGACATGCAAACAAATGTTGACAAATCAAGGTGAGGTTTCCTTTGTCAAAATTTTATTTTGGAACCATCCTCTTTTTTATATATTGTATTTAAATAATGCTCAAAAGATTTCTACTAGAGAAATTTTGGAAATTGGTGTTGCAAATGAGAATGTATTTATGTTGAACATTAAATTTCAAGGGTGGGGGATGCTTGTCCCCAAACAGACGTGTGGGCTCACTTGCACATTCATAGTTTGAATTGAACTATACGCAATTCCTTTTTAATAAAAGGAAAAATAACATTATTTATTCACACACTCTTATACTTGAGTTGTAGTTACATTTTCATACAATTTAATTCATAGCATAAAAAGTTTTTATTTTTACATATAAATAACGTAAATACGACATTTTTACTTTTTTTCAACGTAAAATTATCAAATTTATATTTATATCTAGGTTTTATTTGTTTACTTACATATTTATATTGAAAAACTCGAAACATGTATAAAAGTAAGATCGTTTACTTAAAAAGTTCGATCGTAAAAACCTAAATAGTAAAATTTTTCGTTTTCCTCTTCTTTTTTGGGACAAAAGTGGTAGTACACCAGCATGGCCTCAATGCTATAAGTTAACAATGATGTCTGTTTATCTCCTCAGACCCAATTAGAAGATATGAAAGATTACAGATAGATAATCATTTTGCTTTGCATTCGATTACTTCATTTTACTATAATTTCTTAAAGTGCAAAAAGGAAGTCTCATTTCTTCACATACTACATATTAGCAAACACAATCTTTACATTGTCAAACATTCTTGTATATATCCTTAAAAGTGTCTATGTTATTGAATAGTTCTACTCTAAAGAGTATGTATTATCCCTTTTGAATGTACAAAAACACACACACACACAAAAGAAGTATCACTATTCAGTACCATATTTTAATTGGGCTAAATATATAGTATATAGAGAGAGAAGAGGTTGTAGTAGGGTTGAATAGGTAGCTGTGGTTTTTGCAAATTCCCCTTGTCAAAAAGCAGCATTACATTCCATTGGAGAATGCTTTATCCTAAACATTTTCCTCTTTAAGAGTCAAAAAAGAAAACCTACCCCCTTTTTCTCCTATATCCAAAAAAAAAAAAGGTAGTTATACATAAGACGGCTTTGCTCATCTATCAAAGTAGACTTTGTCTTTAGGCCTAACCAAAGAATTCCTAGCACCAGACTAAACATGTCCTTTCTACCCTGCTTAAATAAAGTCACCAATCATTTCTTATATATATATATTGTAAATTATATATATATATATATATATTGGTACATAAAATTTAAATATAAATAAATTGCTCCAACATTTTGGTACATTGAGCTGGAATGGTTGACACTTTTTGTATTATATCACAGATTTTTTGCCTGGTGGTTAGCCCACACTTGTTAAAGGTAAAGTTTATTAAATAAGCCAAGAACATATACATAATCTTTAATTAACACACTGACTAAATCTTAGTTCTTTAATAAAATTAAAATCAGACCCAAAATTTATCCTAAGAATAAATAATTATAAGATTGAATTGTCTTTATGATTTTTGTAACATAAGAAAACTTGATTATATATATATATATATATATATGTATATGATATGATATCTTCGTTGATCATGCCCGATGCTAAATGGAAATTCCTCAACATTCCAATGACTTATAGCTCAAGTAAGTTATATTTGAGTGACTGATAATTGTCATGAACTGTTTAAAAGATTATAAATTAATTATTTTTTTCAGATATTTATTTTATCTTATATGATTCTATTTGGTGAACCGAGGAGATTTTAGTATAGCAAGTTCATGAAAATTTACCTTTGAAAGGTTTCCATGTGCACACGAGCCAACAAGTGCAGCAAGCATGCATATAGCCAAAAAGTAGCAACTTGAAGGATTGTGGCTCCACTTTTACGGCTGATTTCACATTCCCTTCAAACTACACAATTTAAAGTCTTTGGGGGTTTCATAGAATCTAACTGTTTAAAAGGTAGATGCACTAAACATTTTTTTGGCCTATCTGAGCTTTTGGCCTGATGTGTTCTTTGTCCAACCTCTTGTCCCATGAATGAGAAAAAAAATAAAGGGTGGGAAAGGCTACATGTAAAACAGGAACAGGGCATTTCAACTCTTATAAAGAAGCTGAAGATCCTGACTTAAAGAAGCCTGAAAGGCCGAAACCCTCCATTTCCCAACTTGTCTTTAGACCTTGGCAAAGCAATGGAAGACCAATGCAGTCCACTCAGCTGGGGATATTGCTATCAGGAAGAGGTAAGGGACTCTTTAAGGTCTTTAGGCCTTGCTTCCAATAGGGTCTGGAATTGTTTCTTGTTTTAGTACTGCACTTTTGGGGTTTTAAAAGGTGTTTAGTTCTAACTTTTTCTGCAATTGACAGGGGATGGAAGAGTTAAAGCATACCCTCTTGTACACAACCTTGGAGCTAGAGACAACACTAATATCAGCTAAGGAGGAGATTACAAGAAGAGAGTTTGAATTGATTCATCTCAAAGATGTTCTAAGCAGGACAATCAAAGAGAGAGATGAAGCTCAAGCTAGATGCCAGAAGCTGATGTTGGAGAAATTCATACTTCAGCAACAACTACAACAGAAAGAGCAGCTGCAGCAACAACACCAGCAAGAAACTGCTTCACTTTCTGGGGTTTCTAGCAGTGAAGATGAATCCAAACCCGGTCACTCCAACAAGAATCTTTCCAGTTCTGATAGTAACAGAAGCATAATTTCATCTCCGGTTTCAGACTCAATTCCCCATCCAGTGCATCCACCATCACAACCACAATCACCACTTCCACAAGAAGCCTTAAAACTAGCAGCTAACAAGCGACTACCAGAGAAAGGAAAGCTGCTGCAGGCAGTGAAGGACGCCGGTCCACTCCTGCAGAACCTTCTCTTGGCCGGACCGCTTCCTCAGTGGCAGCATCCGCCTCCCCAACTTACCTCCATTGACATTCCGCCGGTGGCCATTTCTTCCCCTACGCAGCATCTCATTCACCAGGACTCTTTCAACAATCTTAATGGTTGTTTAAGCAAGAAGAGGGGTGCAGAGAACTATGAAGGCTCTGAGCCTTCCCCTAACAACAAGTACCAGAAGGTTGTTCTCCACTGAACAATACCTATTGCAACCCTTAATTCTCTAATATGCCATCCTTCTCATGCTCTTAGCGAATCAGCATGAACTAGATGGCCATTTATCTGTCAATTCAGAATTTTGTACACTAGTTTTTGCCTTAGGAATCAAATATCCTGACTACCCTCCAATGTTGGATGGAGACTTAAAATGTCTTTAATATATGCATGACTTTCCTAATTATGTATATGAATGGAATCCAAAATGAAGTTCCAATTTTCCAGATTAGTAAGGAACCTTTTATGAAATTTCTGATGTAGCCAAAATTTGGGACGATTTTTATGCTTCAATCAAATTAATGTTGTGCCTTATGCTCTCATGGCATTCCTTTGTCTTTGCTTTTGCTTTTGGTTAGATTAAAGTTGGTTAATGATGAAAAGTATGACCAGACAAAGCAATCATAGATCTTCAAAGAGATTTCTTTTTTCTTTCCATGAAGCACACCTACCATCCATGGTGAATGTCTGCCATTAAAAGCGCAACTAATCAGATTTCACTATCATGACTAACTGCATATGAGCTCCCATAAAGCATTGATCAGTGCCCATTGATCAAAAACTAAGTTTGACAAAAATTAGACAAAGAAAACCCTAAAAAATAATGGTTTGCTTCACATGGAGGGGTCAAGGTCATTGTTTGCTTTAAGACCGGTGGTGCAGCATTTGCATCAAAGCATAGGGACTAATTAAAGATGTTTACGGATTTTGCTTTCAATGATCGGTTTAGCCATAATCATGCACGGCACATGCTGGTTAGCGCAAGATTCACCGGTAATGGTCCCACACGTTTTCCAGGGTCTACCAATGCATCAGACTCGTGGTTTGGCCGAATTTCAACTGGAATATTACTTTTATGGTCTAAACAGAAGAACAAATGAGCAGTGAACTGAAAGCTGGGTGTATCAAATGTCTTTTTTTTCCCAGACCAACTGTTCTTTTAATCATATACTAGATTGTGACTTTGGCTTGGAACTTAATTATTAACCTGTTTTAAAAACGGCTGGGAAACTCCAGAGATGTAGCCAATCATCCCCAGCCCTTAACCTAAGTATCTGCAACATTTATCCCCCTTAATTCCATTAATATGTATTTTGCCTGTTACTGCAATTGGAAGGGGTACAAATGGCAGTGCCTTATCTTTTCCCATTAAGTAAAGCTCCCCTCAAAAGCATGTTAAAATTTGTGGTTCTCCAATATTATCAATGAATAATTCACTTAGAAGACATGACAATATGAGTGACCTAGATTACACTCATGATTAATTCACTAGAGAGTTTAGTCTGTTTTATAAAATGTCACCTTATCATAATTTATGGATGAATATGTAACTTGACAGGAAAAGAAACAAATGAAATTCTACAGTGCACAAGGCTGAAAGAATTTCAAATGTATCGACTTATTGGATTCCCTTTTAGTGGTGAACTTAAAGTACTTATAGGAATTTGTGAATTGGAAATTTATCTGCTTATGCCCTTCCAAATACTTAGGTATGTTGAATATTAACTAATTTGTGGAAAGTGTGTGCATTTCATTCTCAATATATACAGCAAACCAAGTCCAAAATCCACTCTCTCAAATTCATGTTCTCAAACATAGCAAAGGATTGAAATCCAACCAACTAAACTGCATTTGAAGGGTAGGAATTGGCAGGCCGCAAGATGACTGCACTAGCCAGTCAATCTTATTAATAAAATTTGTCACGCCTAATTACAGTCCAAGTGTAGTGTTCTGCAGGTCAGGTTCTTCAAATTTTTTAAGCTACAAAATTCCAGTCTGCAACATTGAATATGTCTTGAAATGAACATGTATAATAGAAGTATTAATTGCAAACTGAAAGCCAGTTTTGGAAAAATATGCTATTACAATATTTGGCAGCAGACCAAATTTCATAGCTGTTTGCACCAGATGAAAAGGGTTAATATTTCATCTGTGATCTGTTCTAGACTCTTGGGCCTATTGTTGCACTGGTAAAGGCTTATAAAACTTACTAGGTGTGAGCCAATATGCCCAATGACCTAGCAAACTTGATCTCACTAGATCAAGGAGGACTTTTAATGATAAATTGAATTGTACTAAACTAATTACTGTGTCAAACAACAGAGTTGCTTCTGCACCGAGGCATCTTGCTCCATCTGCAAGCAGCTGAATGTTCATTTTTTTTGATACCTTGTGCATCAGGGATATGTGGCTGCAAATACCAGCTTATCAGTATGAAAGCTGGAAAGGCAATTCCTTTTGACTAGTGAATCTGGGCATAGCCTAATAGCAAATGCAGCTAAATGTCACCTTCGAACATCTTTCAAGCATGTTAAGACCAATTGTCTATGCTTGTGGTATCAGGTATGACTATTGAATGTAACAGATGGCAATTGGATTTTAGTTAAAGGTGGTTACCACATTGATTTTAGAGGCTTGATTGCCATCAATCCCTGCTCTAGAATTGGCAACTTTAATGTGATGAATATGTAAACAGTCAAATTAAATGAACCACTTATTAAAACCAAAAATATCATCAAATATCTTTTGAGAAAGCCCGTATCAAATGGCAACTTTTGGTAGTGTTACTTTGTTAAATTTAAGGGTCAAGTTTCCTGGTTCAACCTTCCCAAGCCTGTAGACAATATCGAAGAAGTAGAACTATGAAACTCAAGAAGCTCTGCTGCAATGGGAGTGTGTGAAGTTTATTGTTCAAAGATTGTTACGTGTACATAATTTTAGCTTTTAACTTATTACTTTTTTGAGAATTGTTTTATAACAAGTATAATGCTATAAAGAGAGTAATGAGAATAATTAGAATAAGTAAAACGAACGGGTTAATTTCGTCTAAAGATGTTTTGAAGAGTTTGACTTGATGGATAATAAATTCTTCTTCACTTTCAAATTTCTTGAAGTACAAGTGTTTTTCCCTCTCACTTTTTTCTCTTTTACCTTGTTCTCTTGGGACATTTTCTTTCATACCTTTTCTCTCGTCTTATATTATAAAAAGTAATATTACACAATCAATGATCATCCGTTAGAAAAATCTAATATTTCAAAAGTCACATAATGAATTTCAATAGCTGCTATTCATTAATTTTTTTTTGAAATTTCATGTAAATTCAGAAACAAGGGAAGGCATATGTTCACCTCAGGAAAAAAAAAGAGGAGATTCAGATCTGTTACACTCTAGCCTAGGGGTAACAGTTCAAAATCACCTCTACAAAAAGAATCCCCTACAAGAAAAACATTGTGCAGCCATTCCCTGGTTTTCCTAGCATTTGGCACAGCCGCCATACCAAAAACAACCTCATTACATACCCTGTCATTGCAACAAAATTAACATCATGCCCTTGCTCAGTGCAGAAGGAAAGCACTCCCCTACCCCTTCTTATCACATCTCTAACCTGTACAGCAAGTATCAAGAACACAAATTGACCAAAAAGACATCAAGCCTCATCCCCAGATCAAGATCACGGGGTTAGGTGTTACACAAATCATTATCCACAATTACGCTCAACAAACTTCATAGCGTCGCCTCCACAAGATCAAAGAGGCCTTACGCACCATGTGGTCCTTAGAGCCATTTTCACCAACAATCTCATCAAGACCAGCAGACACAAAAGAGCATACCCGGTCCTGTAGGTGCCCTTCCACGTCACCTGAACAAAGCATACCTTATTCCTCAACCTCGCACTGAACATAGGTTACTCCAGGACAGTGATAAGGTCCTCTGCAAGCTGCACCCTTTGGCTCTCTATTTGATTCCAAATTGATTTACTCAAAAACATTCAGAAAGTCGCTCTGTGCTGGACCCCTTCCTTTGCTAATCTGTCTGCGAATAACGCTATTCATAATGTACAATAAAACTCTTTTCAATATCTATTACCAATTATGTACAGTAAAATTCTTTTCAGTATGGTTATTCATTATGTGCATTAAGGCATGTTCTTGAGTAATTGTTTCTTCTGACTTTATATATAAAGTTTTGATAATGCATTTTGAGGTTGAACAAGATTTCTTGAGCTAATATAGACATATTTTCACTCTTAATTCTCTCTTAATCTTCTTTATCAAATTCTCTTATACTTAGCCATTTTTCGCTCTATTCTCAATCTTTCTAATTTGCCACATATATTTTCTGTCACCTACCATTACATTCAATATTTTAAAGACTACTTTAATTTTCCTCTCCGTAGCCTCCAACACATCTTTTTCATAAATATAACCCTGGCGCCGGTCTTGTTGGCAAACATCTTGAAAACCTTCTCCCATGTGTAGACACTAAATTATAAAAAAACAAAAATGAATTAAAAAATATATAATAATTTTTTTTTAAAAAAAAAAAAGAGAAAAAATGAAAAAAGAAAGGAGAGAGGTACGACTGGCAGGGTGCGGACGCACCCTGCCAGGCACCTCTCTCACCTGCCAGACGCGAAAAATTCGCGTCTGGCAGGGTAGTGGAACTTGCCCCCTGATGCCCAGGGACAAGGCAATGGAGCGTGCCCCCTCCAGAGCCCAGGAATCGGGTATAAAGGGGAGGGGGCACTGTAGCATCCAGGGAGAGGAGGGAACCTGCAACAAAAAAAAAATCCTGGCAGCCAAGAAATCACAACAAGAAAATCCCTAAGTTCTCTAGCAGCAGAAACAAAAATCCACAAAAAAAATCAAAGAGATATATCCAAAAAAATAACCGAAAAGGAGAAAACGTGTTCAGTGAGAGTGAAAAGGAGAGTCCGGCCAGAGAGGACCGATTGTGGCTGAGGGTTTGTCGTCGGTTGGGGAGAGCCGACTTTAGCGACGTCGCAAGGAGGAGTTCGCCGGCGTGAGAAGGAGCCCGACCATCGCGCCACCAGATCTGTCGACGCTGGAAGGAAGAGCCGATCCAGGTGAGGAGCGACGCCACCGGTTGGGGAAGCCGACCGTAAGGGAACCCGTGAGACCACCAACAACTTCTGATCGGCTGCAAGGGGGAGTTCGCCGGCGTGAGGTCTCCTGCAGATTGACGGCCAAGGGGAGTTTGCCGGCGTGAGAAGGAGAAATCCAATAGAGGAAGAGTGTAGAGAGAAGTCAGAGAGTTTATAGGTAGAGAGAGAAAGTGAAAGGAAGAAATGGGAAGAAAAGAAAGAAGAGTGGGTTTTATAGTTAGAGCTTAAAGCTAAAACGGTGTCGTTTTGGGGAATAAGATTGGGCAGCTCAAGGGCATTCAAAGCGACTACGTTTTGGCTCAGGAAGGCTGAATACTTGGGGCATGCTCACGGGCTTTCTGCCGGACTGATGCGTACTGGGCTAAGTCGGGCTTGAATCTTGGGTAAGTTTTAAATCTTGGGCTTTTGTTTGTGATGGTTATGATGATTTTTTTTTTTATGTAGTCTTTTGTTAGTAAGATAATGGGAACATAGTATAATAACATGATAATGTAAATGTAAAAAAAAAAAAAATTCAAAATCAATCAAAATCATTAAAATAGAAAACATAAAAAAAAAGGTAAATAACAAAAACAACAATAATAAAATAATAATATAAATGAATGAAACAAATGGTAGGCTAAAAGATTAAATTAAGAAATTAAAAATTATTAGGTTAAGCGTTAAAATAATAAAATAGGTATGAGAATCAATATTAGAAAGTTAACTCTTTTAAAAATATATATATATGATTAATAAAATAATATGCCGATGGTGGGATAATCATTCGGGATGCGAGAAGTCGCAATCCCGAGCTTATGTTCCCTAGGCTCGGAATCCGAATCAAGGCTCCACCAGTATGATGGGAGGGCCTCGATTTCAAGATTCCGAAATTCTTAATAAATAAAGAGTTTGATTATACAAAAAATTACTCGATAAAAATAATAAATAAATACTAAATGATAAAAAAATGATAAAATAATAACAATTCAAACATATAATAAATAATTAATTTGAAAATACAATATACATGACATTAAATAAATAAAAATAAATAAATATATAATAGTAAAAAATAACTAATTCAAAATTAAATATTGAGCATTAAGTGGCATAAACTATAAGAAATGTGAAGATAAAGATAAAAAAATAATAATAATATATATATGAAGTAAGATCTTAGGCATTAGGTTTGAATAAAAGATTGCTTATGAAAAATATATAATAATAAAAATATAAAAAAAAATATAAAATAAAAATAGTATAATAAAAAATATATAATTTTTATTCACTAAAATAATATAGAATTATAAGCAATTTGTCTAAGTATAAATGGAAAACATAAGAACTTAGAACAAAAAATGTAAAGATAAAGATAAAAAATAATAATAATAAGAAATAAGAATAGGAAATATGATAATAAAATATATAATAAAATAAAAATAATTAATAATAACAAAAAATATAGATAATTGCATTAGCATAGCATATATGTATTGCATCATACATATCATTGCATATAAATATTTCTGTTTTCGAGTTTAAGCCCCGATGATGGGATCTTTCGGGGATCCTGCGAAGGCGGGTATTTCTCGAAAAGTTCCTTAGGTGAAAAGATGTCCTCGAGTCCCACCAGTATGATGGGAGGGCTCGAGAACCATCTTCAATAAAAGGCTTTTGCCTGAATTAGGTTCATTATGCACAAAAATATTATTTTAAAAAGAAAACGTACGATGACCCCGAAGACGGGAATTATTCGTAGAATTTGCGAAGGCGAGTTTCTCGGATAATTCCCTAGGTGAGAGAATATCCCGAGTCCCACCAGTATGATGGGCGGATTCGAAAAATATCCTCGATAAAAGGTCATTTGTCCGACATTTTTATCTCACGCCATGCATTTCATCTCGCCACCCATTTGCATTCCATTTTAGGTTAAATAGGAGATAAAATAAAAATAATAATTAAGAAAATCTAGTGAAATTAAAAATTAAAGCCCAATAGGATAATCTAAAAATGGTACCGTTCATGGAACGGGCGTCCAAGGGGTGCTAATCCTTCCCCGGGCGTAACCGTACTCCCGAACCTAGATCCAGAAAATTGTAGATTGGTTTAAGGTTCTTTTCGGTGGGCTTAAAATTAATTTAAGTTTGCATCGATTAGAATCGAGTCAATAGGTGGCCAATCGCACCTAGTAAAAAAAAAAATTGGTGGCGACTCCTAGTTTAATTTTTTTTTTTTTAGTGAGTTTTCACCTTCACGTCTAGCGATCGAGTTCCCGGACCCGCACGTTACGACAGCTGGCGACTCCACTGGGGACGCCGAGAGTCGAGCCATAAAAAAATAATAGGTTATCCAAGGCTTTAAATAATCCACTGTTTCCTTAATATTAATGATTTGTACTGCATATTTTGTTTGGTACATTAGTTTATTTCGCATTTATTACTTTATTGCTTCTAATACTTGTGGGGATTTAGGGTAGAGGGATGTGAGATTGTTACTTTGAACTCATGATTTCCTTCACACACACAGCACATTTTACATTCATGCATAAACCCTCCACCCGGGTTATGTCCTTTTTAGGAAGGAGTTTAGTAACTACGCTCTCGTGAGGTGATAACCTCCGCACGGGCTAGTGAAGACTCCCACTCAAATCGAACCTAGTCCGTTTGAAGCCTGTAATGGGTGAGGACCGGGGTGCCTTACTAGTCCGTGTGGACGACAGTGAGGAACGATTTGGGAACCTTAGCTCTGTTTATAAACCCCGCTCAGCATATAGAGTACCGAGAGCAGCTTAACCTTAGAAAGGGCCATACCCGTGAGAATATACCTTATAAGTAGGTACACATGAAGGAATTTCTTCCACTCCCTCTATTTTAAATTATGCCCTGAGATAATAAAGTATCGTGGAGTAGACAATAATACCCATGATATTGCTTGTTATTCTCTCATTATTTTTAACATTCCATTATTTCTTTTTACCATACTAACTTAAGTTTATTTTGCTTGTCATGCGCATGTTACATGTTCATTTGCATACATCGTAATTGTATATAGGAGAAATATTGGCTACACAACATTCAACCTAAGAGATCCCAGTTATATCCATGGCATCGTCATCAGCAGGCCCGCTCAACATATACAGAAATGACTATGAGATAGAGTTACAGATGAGGCAGATTCAATAAGAAAAAGGAGACTGTTTGACCCAAGGACATATCTCAATTTTACCCGAGAGAGTTCACTTGGATCTTCAGCAAAATGACTTTACAGAGATGGTAGGAATATGGGAACAATGGAGACGTGCTCACCGAGACAGTTTTCAGAACAAGTATGGACACATTGCATGGCTCCTATATGTACCAGTCGATGACCAGATGCTCCGAGCCATTGTCTAGTTTTGGGATCCCTCATATCGTTGCTTTGTCTTTAACAAGGTGGACATGACCCCTACCATAGAAGAGTACTCCTCTCTGCTCCGGATAGACCACATGCAGCCTGACAAGATCTATTGGAGGGCCCAGAAGACGGGACACCGACGAAAGTTGGCCAAGTTGTTAGGAATGACCACGGTAGAAGTGGATCAGCATTTGAAGAAGAAAGGAGACACAGAATGCCTTTCGTGGAGTTTCTTGAACGGATATATTAAAAAACACATGGAGGATGAACAAGGCCTTTTGGCTTGCAATGGCAATTTATGGCTTAGTGGTCTTCCCGAAAGTTCTAGGTCATGTGGAGGTGTCAGTCATAGACTTCTTTGATCAGGTGACAAGGAGCATCAACCCGGCCCCATCCATCTTAGCTGAAACCTTCAGATCCTTGAATTTCTGTCGACGCAAAGGTGAGGGACGATTCATCGGATGTGCTCAACTCCTAACCATATGGATCAAAAGCCACTTCGAATGCAAAGAGAGCAAATTTCGAAAGCTTTATCTGTCTGCGAGTTGTCCTATCCTTGAGTTCTGCGAAAGTGAATGGCCCGACTACAAAAGGAAAGAAGAGTGGGTCGCAAGGCTCCGGAGGTTAATGAGCATTGAAGTGACTTGGAGAGCTCCATGGATGCCACGAATGCAAGTAATGTATAAATGTGGGGATAAGCCGTGGGTACCACTGATGGGACCTTGGGGAGCCATCAGCTATGCCCTAATAATGGTGCGGAGACAGTTCGGATCTGAGCAATTCGTGCCCATGACTCACCAGCTCGACTAGTTAGAGTTTACGTATGAAGAGCCGGAAACGCTAAAGAGAATTGAGGAAATTGCACAAGACTGGAAGAAAACTTGCCGAGTAGATCAGGGAAGGGTTACCGATGAAGTCACCACAGGATATCATACTTGGCATGACCAAAGGGTGAAAGATGTCATACACCCCCCAAAGAATCCATCAAAACATCTCGTAAACCCAGAACCTCAAGACGTCCTGCTGGAGAGTGAGTTGACGAGAAAAAGACTTGAAAAGGAGATGATGAATATGAAGCGAAGACATGAGGATGAGCTAGAAGAAGTGAAGAAAGAGACTGTAAGAAAGGTACGGGTGGCTTTGAAAGAGCGGGATGAGTGGCAAAGCAAGTTTGAGGAAGTGAGCGTGGCAAATTCTTCTCTGTTAGCTAGAATACAAGAACTCCAAAGTGCCAACAATGCTTTGCAGCACGAGGTACGAAGACAAGGACAAACCATCCAAGAGTTGAAAAATGACTGCGACATGTTGGAAACCGCCATGGAGGGCTATAAGGCACAGTATGAAGCAATAAGGCAAGAATATTTCCAAATGAGGGAAATAAACAATTCATGCACACAAAGCCTTCAAAGGAAAGAAGCTGAGATGCAATGGATACTGAGACAGATGAGAGAAGTGGCATTTAGAGCTCGAGTAATGGCAGACAAGACCGAAGAACTCAGGCGAGAGATTCTTCCCAAGGATGAATTGAGTGAGCGGTTGATCGATCACCTCAAGATGGTTAGGGACCAATATGACAAAGTCAGTTTTTCTTTTTGATAGTTATGTATGGTTTTAGACAATGATGTAATTGGATATTTAAGTTTTATGGATGCGGATTTTCTTATGGTAAATGTTGGATGGCCAATATTTTTCCTATTCAAATACATTTCATTTGCATCATAATGCATGATTCAGATAAAAGTAATAAATAATAATGCACTCAACATAAAATTCTAACTTATTCCTTGAACTAATAGAACAAAATTCCAGAAAAACAAATTCTCCACAGATACAATACAAGAGCCCGTTCTAAGATCATGGGGGACGAGCATTCAGAGAGGATGGATAAGATTGAGAAGAAGCAAGAAGAAATCATGGGTCAGTTATCAAAAATTTTGGAGTTAATATCTACAAATAAAGGAAAGAAAGCAGCAGGGAGTTCTGGTGCACCAGAAGACGTTCAACAGACAGAAACCAATACAGACCCCGTGTATCCACCAGGATTTACACCTCCACCTGCAAGGAATGCTTCTATTCCCATGCCATCCGTGGGTCAATATCCATTTTTTGGGATGCCAATAGGACCACCACCGACTTATGCTCAACAAAGGCCAATTGGAGGGGCAAGTCCTTCAGATCCCATCTCTGTACCTGATCTGGATGATCCAAAGGAACAAGAGAAGCTCAAATGTGGATCCGTTGAATCGAAAGATAATCCCGATACCCATAAAAAATTTGACATTTTTGAGGAAAGACTGCGCATGGTAGAAGGAATGGGAATGTATTGTTCTATGGATGCAATTGAGCTTTGTCTGATTCCAGATGTGGTTATACCCCCAAAGTTCAAAGTTCCAGACTTTGAGAAGTATGATGAGACCAAGTGCCCGGTCACACATATCACCATGTATTGTAGAAGGATGGCCGCATATGCTCATGATGACAAACTCTTGATACATTGCTTCCAAGATAGCCTTACTGGTGCTGCAGCAAAATGGTACGTCCAACTGGACCGCAATCGAATCCACACGTGGAAAGACCTTGCTCGGGCGTTTGTAGCTCAGTATAAGCACGTTACAGATATGGCTCCGGATCGCCTTTCTTTACAAAACATTGAGAAGAAAATCGCTGAAAGCTTCAAAGAATACGCTCAAAGATGGAGGAATGTGGCCTCTCAAGTTCAGCCACCATTGACTGAGAAAGAAACCACTGTAATGTTTGTTAACACCTTGCGAGCCCCTTACTATGAACGATTGGTTGGTAGTGCCACAGAGAACTTTGCTGATATGGTGATTTCGGGAGAAATGATAGAAACTGCCATTAAGCAAGGGAAGATAGAAGGAGGTGATATGGCAAACACAAGGAAAGGGGGAACTTTCAAGAGGAAAGAGGGAGAAGCCCAAGCCATCACTTCAGGACAACACCAAGGAGGAACATACAACCCTTACCAGCCATACCTACCATACCCCTATTACCCAGCTGTGAACAACACTTCACAAAGCCCATACCCATACCCGCCTATGCCAAATGCCTTCCCTAACCCGTACCCATATAATCCCCTCCAGCGGACACTCTACCCCACAAATATTCACCCACCTACTTCCACACCTGTTACAGCTTCAACCACACAACAAACAACACCTTCAAACAACCATACTACCGGTGAATCAAGAGGATGGCGAAACAAGCAAGAGAAAGTGCAATTTGACCCAATCCCGATCCCTTATGCTGAACTCTTCACTCAGTTAGTTACAAACCATCTAGTAGCACCCTTATACATAGAGCCATTAAAACCTCCGTTCCCGAGATGGTATGACACTTCCGCCCACTGTGATTATCATTATGGAATAGAAGGTCACTCGATCGAGAATTGCACGGCATTCAAGCATAAGGTGCAAGGGTTGATCAAGGCAGGAATCCTGAACTTTGAAAAAAAGCCAGAACAGAATGTTAACAACAACCCACTGCCAAATCATGCTGGGGCAGGGGTAAATGCAATCGAAAGGAAGGTGTATGTTAAAAGGAACATTCGGGAAGTGGAAACCTCCATGGAGAAAGTATTTGAAGCCTTGGTAAAAGCCGATATGCTCGAGGTGTGGCCTGAATGTCCTAATGTGAATGACTCACGAGATATCCAAAGACTATGTTGCTTGTATCACAAAGAATGTGTGGGGCATTCAATCCAGGATTGTAGTTCTTTCCGGAAGGAAGTGCAAAGAATGATGGACGAATCAAAGATCGAGTTTTATACGGAAGCTTCAGAGTCAGCAGTAAACATGATATCCAAGGAGTCCACTCACCCAATGAAGATAAAACCTTTAACCATTTTCTACGAACCAAAAGGAGAGTTTGTGGAGGACAAAACCCATGCCAAGATGATCATCGAAGTCCCTAAACCCTTCCCCTACAAAGACAACAAAGCTGTCCCATGGAATTACAACTGCAGTGTACAAGTTTCACAAGCGAAGAAATGGATAGTTGAATCTCACGATGATGCTGCGAATATAACTGGTGTTGGAGGGATTACCCGCAGTGGACGCTGCTATTCACCGGAAGCATATGAGAATCTCAAGAATGAGAAGGGAAGGGAAAAAGAGCAAAGTCCTAGAGAAGAAAAAGAACAACCTTCGGAATCGACAGAGGACTCAAAAAGATCGGTGACAGAAAAAGAAGCTGCCGAGTTCGTCAAGCTCATCAAACATAGTGAGTACAATGTAGTCGAGCAATTGAACCGGTTGCCTGCTCGTATTTCACTACTATCTTTGCTCCTCAGCTCAGAACCACATATGAACTCTCTGATGAAGATTATGAACCAAGCATATGTGGATCATGATATCTCAGTTGAAAATTTGGACTACATCGTTGGGAACATTTTGGTGGGTAACATAATATCCTTTAGCGATGAAGAAATCCCTTCTGGAGGTAGAGGAAATTACAAAGCCTTGCATATCACTACCAAGTATAAAGGTTGTACCGTCGCAAAGGTACTGCTTGACAACGGATCGTCCTTAAATGTGATGCCCATGAGGACCTTGGCCCGTTTACCCATCAACATGTCCTACATGCGAAAGAGTCAGATGATCGTGAGAGCTTTCGATGGAACAAGGAAAGAAGTAGTAGGGGACATTGAGATACCGGTAGAAATTGGCCCATGTACCTTTACCATTGAATTCCAGGTTATGGATATTGCTCCTTCATACAATTATTTGTTGGGAAGACCTTGGATACACATGGCTGGGGCCATACCTTCATCTCTTCATCAGAAGGTCAAGTTCATCGTGGAAGGGAAGATTGTCTGTGTTAACAGGGAAGAGGACTTACTCATAAGCAAGCCAGTAGATATGCCTTACGTGGAAGCGGCGGAAGAAGTGCCTGAATGTTCCTTTCGATCCTTCGAGTTCGTTAACACCACGTATGTGGGAGAAGGAACCACACCGCCTATTCCGAGGCTTTCCAAAACCACCAAGATGGTTGTCAGTCAGATATTAGGAAAAGGATACCGAGCGGGGGCAGGATTGGGAAAAGAACTACAAGGCATTAGAAGTCCCATACGTACTACCAAAAATGAAGAAAGGTTTGGCCTGGGGTACAAGCCAACTAAGAAGGAAAGAAAAGAAATGATAGCCGAAAGAAGAAAGGAAAGGTTGGCTCGCTTTAAGGGGCATGAGTTGGAAATCCAAGGAATGACATATCCTCATCTTTACGAGACATTCCGATCTGGAGGTTGCATCTTTCCTGAATCACTCATCGTTGGGAACCGAGAATCAGTGTCAGCTTTAGGAGGAACCTTTTCTGATTTATCAATATGTGCAACGGAGGAAGGTGAAGAACAGTCAGGAAATGTGGATGAGATTCCTACTACATACCTTGGGCCACCGAATCTAAAGTTGAGCAGCTAGACCACCATGAGTTTACCAGTCACTTGTGATTCAATTTCAAAGTAATGCAAACTAAACATCCATGCTTATGCCCAAAAGCATTGGAATTTTATGTATCGGGCTTTTTATCATTTATCATTTTAATAAATTGACATGCGTAGTGCATTTCTCATATCTCTTCTCATAATTAATCATTTCCATTAGTGTCATTTCATCCCTTTATTTTAACTATTTACCTATACAATAGCTCTACATATTTCAATTCCCTTTACCTTCCAGGATTCCAAATAATGAATGTGAAGATGATAATGACAGTGGTTTTGAAGTTGATTTTGAAAAAGGTACAAGTATCAGTGAACTTGACAATACAGAAAACGTGGAGGATTATGATTTAACTCCGGACTTGTTAAGACTAGTAGAACAGGAGGGGAGACAAATTGTCCCACATCAAGAGACACTTGAAACGATTAATTTGGGAAATGAAGAAAATAAGAAAGAAGTTAGAATTGGTATGACGTTGGTGTCAATGGAAAAAGAAAAACTAATAAAGCTACTTCATGAATATGTAGATGTGTTCGCATGGTCTTATCAAGATATGCCAGGACTTAATACAGACATTGTAGCCCATAAACTGTCTTTGAAACCTGAATGCAAACCGATTAAGCAAAAGTTGAGAAGAATGAAACCTGAAATATTGTTGAAAATTAAAGAAGAGGTGAAAAGGCAGTTCGATGTAGGATTTTTGGAAGTAGGTAAGTACCCTGAATGGGTTGCAAATATTGTCCCAGTCCCTAAGAAAGACGGGAAAGTGAGAATGTGTGTGGATTATCGAGACTTGAATAGAGCTAGCCCAAAAGATAATTTTTCTCTTCCCCACATTGACACCCTTGTTGACAATACTGCCCGCCATTCCATGTTTTCCTTTATGGATGGCTTTTCAGGGTATAACCAAATTAAGATGGCACCAGAGGATAGAGAGAAAACTACCTTCATAACTATGTGGGGGACCTTTTGTTATAAGGTAATGCCATTTGGTTTGAAGAATGCTGGGGCAACTTATCAGCGAGCTATGGTGACTCTCTTCCATGATATGATGCACAAAGAGGTTGAGGTGTATGTGGATGATATGATTGTAAAAGCTCGCAAAACAGAGGACCATGCGACTAATCTTGAAAGATTATTTAAGAGGTTACGAAAATTTCAGCTCAGATTAAATCCGGTAAAGTGCACTTTTGGAGTCACTTCAGGAAAGCTACTGGGTTTCATCATCAGTGAAAGAGGAATAGAAGTTGACCCGGATAAGGTTCAAGCAATCCGTGATTTGCCCCCTCCCAAGACGCAAAAAGAAGTGAGAGGATTTTTGGGGAGATTAAATTATATAGCCCGGTTTATATCACAGCTCACACTCAAATGTGACCCGATCTTCAAACTCCTTCGCAAACATAATCCGGGGGTGTGGAATAAGGAGTGCCAAGTTGCTTTTAACAAGGTTAAAGAATATTTGTTGAGTCCGCCAGTATTGATACCACCTGTGGTTGGGAGACCCCTCCTCTTATACTTAACGGTAAATGAAGGATCCATGGGATGTGTGTTAGGACAACATGATGAAACTGGTAAGAAAGAAAGGGCAGTTTACTACTTGAGTAAAAAGTTCACTGAATACGAGTCCAAGTATTCCTCGTTGGAAAAAATGTGTTGTGCTTTAGCATGGACGGCGCATCGACTCAGGCAGTACATGCTATATCATACCACTTGGCTCATTGCGAAGTTGGATCCGATTAAATACATCTTCGAGAAACCTTCCTTATCATGTAGAGTGGCAAGATGGCAAGTGTTATTGTCTGAATATGATATTGTATATGTGTCCCAAAAAGCTATCAAAGGAAGTGCAATTGCAGATTTTCTTGCAGAAAGGGTGGAAGAGGATTATGAACCAATGGAGTTTGAGTTTCCAGATGAGGACTTGATGTCAATATGTCAAACAAGTGGGGATGAATCAAAGAAAGAGAATTGGAAGATGTTTTTCGACGGAGCTTCGAATGCCTTGGGGCATGGCATAGGGGTCGTGTTAGTGTCACCAGAAGGAGATCATTATCCCGTTATAGCTAAACTCAACTTCTATTCCACCAATAATGTAGCTGAATATGAAGCTTGTGTCATGGGCCTTCAAGCAGCAATCGAGAGGAAAATTCACATTTTGGAAGTGTATGGGGACTCTGCTTTGGTTATTTATCAGTTGCGAGGAGAATGGGAGACATGTGACTCAAAGTTAGTTCGGTATCACAAGTATGTATCAAAGCTGATTGAAAATTTTGATAAAATTTGCTTCAATCATTTGCCCCGAGAGGAGAACCAAATGGCCGATGCATTAGCCACGCTGGCGGCAATGTTGAAAGTTGGTACCAATGTCAAGATCCAACCCATCATGATTAATCTTCGAGAGTGCCCCGCACACTGCTCTAGTGTAGAAGAAGAAATAGATGGGAAACCGTGGTACCATGATATTGTGCATTATCTCAAATTTCAGCAGTACCCGGATCAAAGCTCAGAAAATGATAAGAAAACCATTAGAAGGTTGGCAATGAATTTCTTCTTGGATGGGAACATCTTATACAAGAGAAGTAGGGATCAAACGCTTTTGAGATGCGTGGATTCAACCGAAGCTCGGAGAATAGTTGAAGAAGTTCACGAAGGAGTTTGTGCAGCACATGCAAGTGGACATAAGTTGGCGAGACAGGTCATGAGGGCAGGGTATTACTGGCTCACGTTGGAAAAGGATTGTATAGACTTCGCTCGAAAGTGTCACAAGTGTCAGATATATGCGGACCGAATCCACACCCCTGCTAATTCACTGCATGTATTGGCATCGCCATGGCCATTCTCAATGTGGGGCATGGATGTGATTGGGTTGATAACCCGGAAGGCATCAAATGGGCATCGGTTTATTCTGGTGGCAATTGACTACTTCACTAAGTGGGTAGAAGTAGCATCTTATGCCAATGTGACCCAGAAAGTGGTATGTAAGTTCATCCAAAAGGAAATAATATGCCGCTATGGTCTCCCGGAAAGGATCATCACGGATAACGCTAGTAACCTCAATGGTTCGATGATGAAAGAGGTTTGTGCCAAGTTCAAGATCAAGCATCACAATTCAACGCCTTATCGCCCAAAGATGAATGGAGCGGTGGAAGCAGCCAACAAGAACATCAAAAGGATAATTGAAAAGATGACAGATATATACAAAGATTGGCATGAGAAGTTACCTTTTGCTTTGCATGCCTATCGCACAACAGTCCGAACTTCCACGGGAACTACACCATTCTCTTTAGTGTATGGGATGGAAGCAGTTTTGCCAATTGAAGTGGAAATTCCGTCCCTTCGGGTCCTTAAAGAAGTACAGTTGGAAGAAGCCGAATGGGTTAATGCTCGTTATGAGCAATTGAATGTCATAGAAGAAAAAAGGTTGACGGCACTTTGCCATGGGCAGTTATATCAAAAGAGAATGATGAGGGCATATGACAAGAAGGCACACTCTCGACAGTTCCGAGAAGGAGAATTAGTATTGAAAAGAATTCCCCCGAACCAGCATGATCCTTGCGGGAAATGGACACCGAATTGGGAAGGACCATTTGTGGTGAAGAAAGCTTTTTCAGGAGGAGCACTAATTTTGGCGGAGATGAATGGAAGTGAGTTTTCCAACCCGATGAATGCCGATGCTGTCAAGAAATATTTTGCATAAAAAAAAAAAAAAGAAGGAAGAAAATTTTCAAGTTGAAAACCTGAAAAGGCGGCTTGAATTTGGGAGATGTGTTTAGGGCGAAAACCCGAAAGGGCGGTCTAGACACGAAAGAGGTCCAAATACTACAAAAGCTTAACAGAGAAAGGGTGAAGATCATGATCCGAGATGTTCATACAAAAGACAAGGGAGCTGACAAATGTGCCTGTTTCGGGATAAAATTTTGAGACTACTGTTAATATCTATCGAAACAGTCATTAAGAAAGGACTGTATCCCTTTTGTATTAATCAATTTTCCCTTGTTCCTTGTCATTATACTTGATTATAGAAACTTCACTTTTTTCTAATGAAAAGTAGCCTTTCGCTCCCAACAATGCCCTCATTTCCATTTTGCCAAAAGAGGAGATATGAGTACATTGCATTGTATTTGTCATAAAATTAGAATAATACTTAATAAAGAGCATGATAAAGTAAGAAATGTTTGCAATATTTTGAAGAAGGATCGTAATTGACAGGGAATGAAATGGAGTCTAAGAAGAGAAAGAAAGGAATGGAATTAGCAATAAAATGGAGCATAGTAAAAATGTGAAGAATGATTGGACCATGCATACGATAGAGGAAGAAAATAGTTATGAGAAACGAATTGGGGAAGACGAGAGATCGGAAGTGTGATCGATTCATCCCCCATTGATCAAAGAAAAGGCTCTAAAAACACCAAAAGAAAGGGAAACTGATGAAGATGAATTGACATGTTCAAAATTTTAAAACAATTCAAAAAGAGGGAAATTCATCTTTAAAATCATATGAATTTCAGATGAGGAATTGATTATTTTTCACCATTTCAAAAAATGAAAAAGTTTCGTTGCCTCAGTTTTGAGGAGTTCATTTTAAAGTCTCGTTGCCTCATTTTTGAGGAGTTCATTTTTAAAGTCTCGTTGCCTCATTTTTTAGGAGTTCATTTTTAAAGTCTCGTTGCCTCAGCTTTGAGGAGCTCACTTTTAAAAATTCTCATTGCCTCAGTTTTGAGGAGTTCATTTTAAAAGTCTTGTGGCCTCAGTTTTGAGGAATTTATTTAAAAAAAATAATAATAATAATAAAAAATATATATATATATATATATATATATATATAAAATAAAAATTTGGTAAGAGAATTGAAGAACTTAGTCAAATACAGTGTCTACGTCTTTGCACTATTTCGAATTTTCGAAAAGCTCAAAGAGGGGCAGCTGTAGACACTAAATTATAAACAAAAAAAATGAATTAAAAAATATATAATAATTTAAAAAAAAAAGAGAAAAAATGAAAAAAGAAAGGAGAGAGGTACGACTGGCAGGGTGCGGACGCACCCTGCCAGGCACCTCTCTCACTTGCCAGACGAGAAAAATTCGCGTCTGGCAGGGTAGTGGAACTTGCCCCCTGATGCCCAGGGACAAGGCAATGGAGCGTGCCCCCTCCAGAGCCCAGGAATCGGGTATAAAGGGAGGGGGCACTGTAGCATCCAGGGAGAGGAGGGAACCTGCAACAAAAAAAAAATCCTGGCAGCCAAGAAATCACAACAAGAAAATCCCTAAGTTCTCTAGCAGCAGAAACAAAAATCCAAAAAAAAAATCAAAGAGATATATCCAAAAAAATAACCGAAAAGGAGAAAACGTGTTCAGTGAGAGTGAAAAGGAGAGTCCGGCCTGAGAGGACCGATTGCGACTGAGGGTTTGTCGCCGGTTGGGGAGAGCCGACTTTAGCGATGCCGCAAGGAGGAGTTCGCCGGCGTGAGAAGGAACCAGACCGTCGCGCCACCAGATCTGTTGCCGGTTGGGGAGAGCTGACTTTAGCGACGCCGCAAGGAGGAGTTCGCCGGCGTGAGAAGGAGCCTGACCATCGCGCCACCAGATCTATCGACGCTGGAAGGAAGAGCCGATCCAGGTGAGGAGCGACGCCACCGGTTGGGGAAGCAGACCGTAAGGGAACTCGTGAGACCACCAACAACTTCTGATCAGCTGCAAGGGGGAGTTCGCCGGCGTGAGGTCTCCTGCAGATTGACGGCCAAGGGGAGTTTGCCTGCGTGAGAAGGAGAAATCCAACAGAGGAAGAGTGTAGAGAGAAGTCAGAGAGTTTATAGGTAGAGAGAGAAAGTGAAAGGAAGAAATGGGAAGAAAAGAAAGAAGAGTGGGTTTTATAGTTAGAGCTTAAAGCTAAAACGGTGTCGTTTTGGGGAATAAGATTGGGCAGCTCAAGGGCATTCAAAGCGACTACGTTTTGGCTCAGGAAGGCTGAATACTTGGGGCATGCTCACGGGCTTTCTGCCGGACTGATGCGTACTGGGCTAAGTCGGGCTTGAATCTTGGGTAAGTTTTAAATCTTGGGCTTTTGTTTGTGATGGTTATGATGATTTTTTTTTTTATGTATTCTTTTGTTAGTAAGATAATGGGAACATAGTATAATAACATGATAATGTAAATGTAAAAAAAAAAAAATTCAAAATCAATCAAAATCATTAAAATAGAAAACATAAAAAAAAAGGTAAATAACAAAAACAACAATAATAAAATAATAATATAAATGAATGAAACAAATGGTAGGCTAAAAGATTAAATTAAGAAATTAAAAATTATTAGGTTAAGCGTTAAAATAATAAAATAGGTATGAGAATCAATATTAGAAAGTTAACTCTTTTAAAAATATATATATATGATTAATAAAATAATATGCCGATGATGGGATAATCGTTCGGGATGCGAGAAGTCGCAATCCCGAGCTTATGTTCCCTAGGCTCGGAATCCGAATCAAGGCTCCACCAGTACGATGGGAAGGCCTCGATTTCAAGATTCCGAAATTCTTAATAAATAAAGAGTTTGATTATACAAAAAATTAGTCGATAAAAATAATAAATAAATACTAAATGATAAAAAAATGATAAAATAATAACAATTCAAACATATAATAAATAATTAATTTGAAAATACAATATACATGACATTAAATAAATAAAAATAAATAAATATATAATAGTAAAAAATAACTAATTCAAAATTAAATATTGAGCATTAAGTGGCATAAACTATAAGAAATGTGAAGATAAAGATAAAAAAATAATAATAATATATATATGAAGTAAGATCTTAGGCATTAGGTTTGAATAAAAGATTTCTTATGAAAAATATATAATAATAAAAATATAAAAAATATATAAAATAAAAATAATATAATAAAAAATATATAATTTTTATTCACTAAAATAATATAGAATTATAAGCAACTTGTCTAAGTATAAATGGAAAACATAAGAACTTAGAACAAAAAATGTAAAGATAAAGATAAAAAATAATAATAATAAGAAATAAGAATAGGAAATATGATAATAAAATATATAATAAAATAAAAATAATTAATAATAACAAAAAATATAGATAATTGCATTAGCATAGCATATATGTATTGCATCATACATATCATTGCATATAAATATTTCTGTTTTCGAGTTTAAGCCTTGATGATGGGATCTTTCGGGGATCCTGTGAAGGCGGGTATTTCTCGAAAAGTTTCTTAGGTGAAAAGATGTCCTCGAGTCCCACCAGTATGATGGGAGGGCTCGAGAACCATCTTCAATAAAAGGCTTTTGCCCGAATTAGGTTCATTATGCACAAAAATATTATTTTAAAAAGAAAACGTACGATGACCCCGAAGACGGGAATTATTCGTCGAATTTGCGAAGACGAGTTTCTCGGATAATTCCCTAGGTGAGAGAATCCCGAGTCCCACCAGTATGATGGGCGGATTCGAAAAATATCCTCGATAAAAGGTCATTTGTCCGGCATTTTTATCTCACGCCATGCATTTCATCTCGCCACCCATTTGCATTCCATTTTAGGTTAAATAGGAGATAAAATAAAAATAATAATTAAGGAAATCTAGTGAAATTAAAAATTAAAGCCCAATAGAATAATCTAAAAATGATACCGTTCATGGAACGGGCGTCCAAGGGGTGCTAATCCTTCCTCGGGCGTAACCGTACTCCCGAACCTAGATCTAGAAAATTATAGATCGGTTTAAGGTTCTTTTCGGTGGGCTTAAAATTAATTTAAGTTTGCATCGATTAGAATCGAGTCAATAGGTGGCCAATCGCACCTAGTAAAAAAAAAAATTGGTGGCGACTCCTAGTTTTATTTTTTTATTTTTTTCAGTGAGTTTTCACCTTCACGTCTAGCGGTCGGGTTCCCGGACCCGCACGTTACGACACCATGCTTCTTGAGATGTTTTTATAGTTACAATAAGAGGAATAATCGATCTTGAAACAGAAGCAACAATGACATGCAGTATGAACTAATCTTATTTTGTTTTTGCTCTTTAAGGTTTGTGTGCTACTAGCTGAGATTACGACTTGAGGGCAAGGAGTTTTGCCAGTTCTATTGCCAATGAGATCATGGCCTACAAGAAGGGAATTAAACTGAATTTCCCAAGAAGGAAAATTAACAGAATTTGTTATGGAGGAATAGGAGAAGTGGTACGTGCTACTAGAATTTGTTATGGAGGAATTGGTTACTAAAGCTATGAAAAAAATGCTAAGGGCTAGCTAGTTAAGTAGGAATAAGTCTTAGTTTAGTGTCATACGGCACCATGCTTTGTCGTTTTATCTATGTATCGTTTTCTTTTATTTTGCCTTGTTGGTTGAGAGTCATTACTCCTGTTGCTAAAACACAGAAATCAATGGCATTTGTTTTTGGGCTCAACTGAGCTAGTTTGTAATCAGGGCCGGCCCTTGGGTGAAGCCACCCAATCAAGGGCTTTAGGCCCTCAATTTGAGGAGGTTTCAATTTTAGAGAAAATTTATAATTTTATAATAATTATAATATAATTAATTATATTCAAAATATATAAAAAATATAAAATATAAAAGTAAAAAATAATTAATAAAATTATTTTTTTTACTTTTTTAATTATGTGCTTAATAAATCTCAATTTTTTATTACTTTCTTATTTCTAAAATGTTATTAATTCTTCACTATATTTTCTTATTTTCAATAAACTAACAGTCATATGTATTTAATAATCTCCAATATTTATTTTTTCTCACTTATTTATCTTATTTCTAATCAACGCATTTAATGATTTCCAACAACTATTGTTTTTCATATATATAAAACCAATTATTTTTTTTTCAATGTATAACATCTACTTTTGAAATCTTTCTTTCTCATTTGCACTTTCTTACTTTAACTTTAATTTTTCTCCAAAAAATACACAAGAAATCTATTCTTTTATTATCTTCATAAAGCTGTGAATCTCATTTGCGGTTTGTAATAAATATTCAACAATTAAGTACTATTGTTCTAATTTTTATAGATTTTTTTACTTTAATTTATAGTTTATATTATATTTTTATATTATTTTTATTTTATGTGATAGTTGATTTATTTGAATTAGAAATTTTGATTGTTGATTTTATATTAACCATTTAAAAAAATATAAGATAATTATAATAGTTAAATATTTTTGTACCTCATGTCAAATCGAAAATATGAATCTAGTTATTCAAGTAATTTTTTCACTTCAAAATAGATTTGAACAATTTAAGATATATGAAAATATTTTTAGTTTTTTATTTAGCGGTAAAAAGTTAAAGTTATTAGATGATAATAATTTGAAAAAATATTATCTTAATCTTGAATGTTCCACAAAATATAACAACAATTCTGATATTGATGGTTTAAACTTATTTTCAAAGTTAAAAATTTTAAAAGAAATTATACAGGAAGAAAATAATCCAATTAACATACTTAATCATATAAGAATACTCAATTCTTTTCCAAATGCATATATTGCTTTTAAAATAATGTTAACAATTCCAATAAGTATTGTTTCAGGAGAAAGAAGTTTTTCAAAACTAAAATTTATAAAATTTTATTTAAAATTAACAATGTCTCAAGAAAGATTAAATGGATTGACTGTATTATCAATTGAAAAAAAAATATTAGAAGAATTTTTTTTTGACCTCAAAGCAAAAATTTTAACATATTAATGGGAACTAATCCAAGCAACGGACCTTAACAAGATAATTCCAAGATCCAAAGTGATATGTCACAAGAATAACATATCATATTAGAAGAATTTGATTATAAAAGTTTAATTAAAACTTATACATCTCAAAAAGCTAGAAGAATAAAATTTTAATAAAAAAAATCTCATTTGAATATTTCACTTTAGACCTTTGATCTTATTAGGTCGTCCCTGAAACTCCTTTTAGCCTATAACTGATACAGGTAAGGTTCTCAACTTCTCATACGGATAAGTCAAGAATACTTCACTGTTAGGCATAACCATTTGTGTGCCATGGAGGACAAGTGGATGTGGATAACCACACTGGCCAGTGACAGTTGATAATAAAAATTTTGGAAAACTTTAAATTAAACCATTTCTTTGAGGCAAAGTTGAAAGCCCCTCATCCGATACCTTGTTTTAAACTGGCCAGTTTCTCTGTTATTGATAAGCACCTCACAGGGATAAGCCAAGCGTCAAACAAATAGAGAAAACTCCTTTTGGATAATCAAAGATTTTGCCTTTAATTTACTCTTTTTTTTTTGCTGGTTTCCAATGCAAGATAAGGTCAACATCGCCACCTTGCAATGATACTGTCATTGATGATAAACATTGGGCTGTCATACCTTTATGCATTAATAATACTAATAATTTTTATATGAAGCCCTTGTCCCTGCAAGACAACTGCTAATCTTTGTTTATTTTAGAAGTAGTGTTGCTTCAACTTCCTTAGAAACATAAGGGGACTTAATCCTAATATCTGTTGAACATTTTCATATAAATATGGAACACAATCTCATATTGTAAGAAAAGAAAAAGTTATATCTATTGAAAATTAGAAAATAAAAAAAAGATCATGTCTGTTGAAAATAAGTAAATAAAGAAAGAGTTACGTCTATTGAAAAAGATCAATAATTGTAACTATTTGCGATAGACGCAGATGTATTTGTTGGGAATAGGCACTTAAGCTCATAAAAAGAACTTTCTTTTAAAGAACACATAACAAACAACAAAACAACAATATTTCCTTCTTTCTCTATATTCTTCAAAGTTTTCTTTTATACTATTTTAGTGCAGAAAAATCTTATAAAAGTTTGATAATCTTGTCATACTTCGGTGAATGCTTAGTAGATTGATTTTGTCAGTACAAAACATCGTCAATCACTAGGTTTTATTGCATCTTTAAAGTTTATACGCAGGTAATTCTTTTGTACGCTTCAAGTGGAGGCAAATATAACCTTAAGGATAGTGGCATTGATGCACGCCTTGAAGTCATTTCTTGATTTTTCAGTTTTGGGTTCAAACAATTTTAAGGTTTTATTTTGTTTTAATAATGACTGCTGCAAGTGGAATATTAAGAGAATTGGCTTTGATTTTTATGAAATTGGATCGGGTTGATGTTGATAAAGAAAAGAGTAAAATGGTTTTTCATCAAATTATCATATAAATTTTTTTGTTATGGATTTGATTTGCATGAATTGTCCTAAGAGTAGAAGGATTAGTTATTAGATATCTCAAGAATTTTTAATGGTTTATGATTAAAGAAATTTCATAGAAAAATCTTAGTACGCGAACTTATTAAGAAGCAAAAAGGAAAAATAAATAAACAAATCAGTGTCTTTATCTAAATTGGGTAATGTGTAACCATAACTATCTTGTAATAGAAAAAAGTGAGAAAACATAATTCTGGTGAAATTTATTATTTCTTTTCTCAATTTTTGCCGTTTAATATATACACTTGGTTTTGGAGCTTTAGGCCTTTGCCATGGCAACTAATGTCATCATTCTTATTCCATTTTAGTAAAGACTGAAATTGTGAGACTCCAATAAGGGTATTTTCAACAGAGCAAAGCCATTATTTATTTGATTTGATTTTTGAAAAGAAATAATGAAAATTGAACATTTAGTATTATTGTTACGTACAGTATTTGATCACGTCAAATATACAAATAATTTCTCAAGAGGAAACAATCAAGATCTTATAATTTTTCTTTATAGATGACTAAGCATTAAAAAAAAAAAAAAGAAAAGCTTTATGTGAATAGGATTGCTCGTTTCCATCATAAGTAGTTTTAATTTGGGATACTTTCCATGCAACTTGTGCTTTGCTTGTTAATAAGTAAAAGCTTTTCGGTTTTTCATTCCTGCTATTCTAATTTATGCTTAATAGTGATTTCAGAACTAGAAAAATTCTCTTTGTTGTGGGTGTAGAAAACTAGACATACACTAAGTTGAATATTTGCAAAATATGATCTTTAATGAGAATTTATTATATACTTTTCCAAAGAAAGCAAAAAACGAAAAGATAGTTGAGATATGTGACTACTATTGGAATGATTTGATATAACATTTGAGATCTATGACCTTGTTGTAAAGGAATCACTCCAAAATGAAGAAAAAAAAATTATAAAGAGTCATATGTGAATGGGATATTAATGTGGAGTCCTAATACAATAGTAGCTTTGTGATCATTCATTGCATTGATTCTAGAACAAGAAATTATGCTCTTAGGATTTAAAGAGAAAAAAACCAAAGGGTTTATTGTTCTGAGATAAGAGCATAAGATTTGTAAGCTTATCAAAACATTGTATGAGCTTAAACAAGCACTAAAATAGTGGCATAAAAAATTTGATTAAGTCGTTTTAACTAATGGCTACAATATAAAAGAATCTGATAAGTGTATATATAACATATTTCAAAATGATAAAAGTGTTATAATTTGCTTATATTTGGATGATATATTAATTTTTGACACAAGTCGAGGAGACAAAGAAGTTTTTGTCGAATAATTTTGCAATAAAAGATATAAGTGTAGCAAATGTCATCTTAGAAATTAAAATATTCCAAAATAAAAATGGCATAACTTTGTTACAATCGCATTATATTGAAAAAGTGCTTAAAAAGTTTAATTCTAGTAATTGTATACTAGCATTTATACTTATGGATCCTCAAATTAAATTAGTACCAATGCTAGTAGGACTATTGATCAATTACAATATGTAAGAGTGATTAATTGCTTAATGTACTAAGGCACAATATGTAAGAGTACTAAGGTACTTAAAGAAAACAATCAGTTATGGACTTTTCTATAATAAGATATCTATCAATGCTAAAAGGATATTCAGATGTTAGTTATATTACAAGTTTAGAAGATCATGCTTCCACAAGTGGATAGACCTTAGTGTTTGGTGGGGCTACCATTTCTTGGGGGTTCAAGAAACAAACGTATATAACAAATTCTACCATGGCAGTTGAATTTATTGCATTGGCTGTTGCCACTAAAGAAGCCAAATGGCTAAGAAATTTATTCTATAATGTACCTTTGTTGTCTAAACTAATCTCTCCAATTTCTATCCATTGTGATAGTAAAACAACTCTAACAAAAGTATGTAGTCAAGTGTCTAATGAAAAGTTTAGACATATTGGATTAAGACATAGCTATGTCCGATAATTAATTTCTAATGAAGTAATCATTGTAACTTTTATGAGGTCTAGTAGAAACTTGGCTAATCTTTTAACGAAAAGGAATAAGACCTCAAAGGAAATGAGGCTCAAACTCATAAATTGAAAGTCACCCATAATGAAAACTCGACTCAACGCTTGGTATAAAATCAAGTTTTTAGTTCAATGAGACAAAGTACATTATTTATATGTGGTTGCTAGTACTATAATATGATATATTATATTCTATCCCAAGTAAAATGCTAGGTACTCGTAATGGTGAGGAAAGGATGAGTTATGTAATCTTAATAGACCCATAACATAAATTTTTGAAATGCTTTAGTTACGAGGGCATTCTTGATGGGATATACCTATATGAGTGTGAAGTGTGACTGCTTCTAGGAGCTCAAGTGCTAGGTTCTAATAGTACTTACGAAAAGAGGATGCAGATGCATGGTTATAAAAGTGTTCTTGAATATTGTGTGTTATTGCTGTTGAAATAATTGTGTGAGATGTGTTTGGTTAACCAAATGGAATAACTGGTACAAAGCATAGTTTACCATGCAATTTCGATTAACTTTAACATGTTTTCACTAAGTGAAAGTTCAATCGAAAGACACTTTCATTTATGCAACTAATTTATAAAATTATCGAAAATTTGGATTAATTTGAAAATGGTGAGAGATTGTAGGACATTGTCATATAAATATGGGATGCAATCCCATGTTGCAACCAAAGGAAAAGTCATGTCTATTGAAAATTAGAAAATAAAGGATAAGTCATGTTTGTTGAAAATAAAAAAATAAAGGAATTTGTTGGAAAAGACCAATATTTGTAACTGATTGAAACAAACATGACTGTATCTGTTGAGAATAGTCACCTAAGCTTATAAAAAGACTTTTCTTTGAACAACAGAACACACAATAGAAACAACAAAAAAACAATATTTCCTTCTTTTCCTTACTCTCCAAAGTTTTCTTTTATATTGTTTTGTTGCAAAAAAATTTTATAAAAATTTGATAATCTTATTATACTCTGATTCAGTAGATAGATTTCATCAATGTAAAACGTCATCAATCACCAAGTTTCATTATATCCTCAAAGTTTATACGTCAATAATTTTTTTACATACTATTAATAAAGACAAAAAAAAAACTTTAATGATAGTTGTATTGGTACACGTCTAAAAGTTATTTTTAAATTTTTCAATTCTGAGTTTTAACAATTGATAAGCTAACCGAGGAGTTAAATACTTATTTGTTAGACGAAGACACATTAGAATCTTAATTAGAGAGTTCATTTAATATATCTTAATTACAGATAGACCATAGCCTCCATGACTTAGACTTCCCATCAGAGAGAGAGAGAATTTAATGTAAACAGTCATGTCATTTTAACTCAAAATCTCAGACTCCTCAGTCTTAAACCAATCATGGCAATCTCGTTGTTATAACCAACTAAAGAGGCTGCTTTGGTCCTTGCCCCAGAACCAAGGTGCTTGAACGTATAGTGTCGCTGTTAAAATATTTCAACCATTGGTTCGTTTCAGAAAGGAACCAAAAAGTCCGAAAACCAGCCAAAACAAGCCCACAAAACCTTTCTTTGTTTAATCTTTACCTCTTGTCTGTATTCCCTCTCTCCCTTTTGGGGTGCAACAAGTTGGTGAGCATTTAATAGTGCCAGCTTTTTTATGCCAATAGAAGTAATTGATCTGAATTGATCTTGATTAACTCCTCCTTTGCTAGTCCTTGGTTCTTGCAAGTTTGACTCTCACAGTGCTTCCCTGAAGTAGAAAAGTTGAATTGTTTTTGCTCTCAAACATGAGGCCAAAGATCTATCTTTTTGGAGACTCAATCACGGAGGAGTCCTTTCGTGATGGTGGTTGGGGTGCTTCTCTCGCCAACCTTATCTCTGGCACGGTATTAATTAATTATCTGATGCTACATAAAGTCTTTTCCAATCATAAGTTTCTTTTTTTCTCCAGCGGTTCCTATACCAATATGGCTAAATGGCAGTCTTTTTATTGTTTTTGTCTGCATAAGAGATTTTCTTTTAGGGGTTGTGGTTTACAGGTTGATGTGGTGCTGAGAGGGTACACTGGGTACAATTCAAGGTAGGCGTTGAAGGTGCTTTTTCCTGCGGCGGAAAGCGGTGGTTCTGACGGTGCTTCACCGCCACCACTTGCAGTAACCGTGTTCTTCTGAGCTAACGACGCTTGCCTTCCCGATAGATACGCTGCTTTCCAACAAGTGCCAGTTGATGAGTACCAGCAGAATCTCCACTCCATTGTGTCCTCTCTCAAGGTTCACATCCCTCTCTCCACAGATATTAATTTCACGTGCTCATCATCTTTTATGGTAACTTGGTCTGTAGTCTATACTACAAATTTGCTAACACATTAAGCACGTTAACTTATTGACCAACAATTTTAATTACTACTCGATAAAAGTTGCGATAACAGCAGAGAAAAGGATACTTTATTGGTAGAAGGGAGCCATGGACTTTGGCTTGGTTGGTCAAGCAGCCATTGTGGCTGGGAAGTGGGCCTGTGAGTATCCAAAAAGCAAAGAGATAGAGCCAGATAAAGCGTGGGAGGGTAAGGCCCAGTTGTCTCTGTTATTGTTTGCCACTTGGCTATATCTCTCTTTAATTTTTACATTTACTAGCTAGCCAGTAATCTTTTTGCGATCAATAAGTCAAACGAAAAGGTAGGAATGCCTAGTTTTGTCCGTTATGTATAAAATTTTCATTTGATACAAAAGGTCGGAAGATGGACGGTTGCTTTTTATTCAAAGGTTATACAACTAGTCTTCTTATTTCACATCTTGATTCTTGAACTTACTTTTTATCCTTACCTTTTGTTATTCCTACTGGGTAGAAACTGCCCAAAAGATTTAACTTAAAGATATGAATCATGTGATCTAAAACCGATGACAATTTAGTACCTTTCTTCAGCCAAAAAAGAGTGTTCTGCTGAGTAGTGACCTTTTTCTCACGTTTCTGGTGGTCCAAAGATTTATGCACAGATCACTTTAGAAAATCGTTTTAAATTTAATGAGTAGGATATAGGTTATAGGGTTACATAGGGGTAGATGGGGACCCAGAAGATTGGTATTAGGTATAGATGTCATAGGCACTGAGGGGGTTGCAGTTGTATACGGCGCCCGATATCTCAAGCGATGTTGCTTTTTTGTTGGTTATGGTCGTCTTCTCTTACTTGGATGGCCTTAAATATTAATTCTAGAATGTTACTTCGTTGATAAAAATCTAAGGCCTTTATGACCGGGGGCTCCATTTTGTGCCACTCGAGAAAAAGAAAAAGAGTTTATACTTACTCGTTAAGCATTGTCTCTTCTATGTGTTTTGGCTTCCCTTTTCAATGTTTGCTTTAATAATAATTGCTAGAGTGTTTTGGTGGAAGGGTGGACTCCCGACTGGTTTTGTTTAGCGGATTAGTTTTCTAAAGCAAACGTGGGAAGCTCAACAAATCCTTGGGACTAGACAATCATTGTGTCACATCCTTTGGCCTGGATTGTTTCTTATTGTTATTTGGACTCGAAAATTGACTATATACTGCTGTGCCTACAATCCTAGAAAGAGCAAGCATAGCCCATTATATCAACTTAATTAACTCAACATCTTCAGGAATTATGCAAGTTGTTATCAGTATCACCAAAAGATTACTATGATCTTCTGTATTATGTATGCTTGTCCTACTCATAGACCTTCGTCTTGCATGCTTTTCCCTTTCTTCTTTGGGGTCTCAGAAGCGGTGGCCAAAGGCTCTGATTCTCCTGATTACTCCTCCTCCAATTGATGAAGATGAACGCCTTAGGTATTTGTTCCACTTGTTCTGTTTGTTTTACATTGTAGATGTACAATATCTTTTTACCTACTTAAAACTGGTGTGTTACCTTTGGCCTCTGATGCAAAGTTATTTTGAAAATGAATGTTTTGAACGAAAGGAAAATTTCTGGATGCAGACATCCTTACGCAGAGAATCCATCGGGTTTGCCCGAGAGGACAAATGAAGCTGCCTGCGCTTTTGCCAAGGCATGTGTTGAAACTACTGGGGAATGTGGAATCCCTGTGGTAGATCTCTGGACCAGGATGCAGCATTATCCTGACTGGCGGAAAGCTCATCTTAGGTATCTAAGGCTTTTCACTTTTTTAATAATCTTCAATGCATACTTTGATCTATATATGGATTCTGTGTACACAATATTAATATTATAATACTAGGTAGCAGTTTCTACGCTGAGTTTGCAGATTAGGCTTGTGCCTGATTTGACTGATAGACTAAAAAATTTGTAAACCTGCTAGGTATGAATACCATGAATATACTGATGAAACAATGCATTGCTGCATTGACATCTGATACTGAAATTTTCTATATTCACAGTAAAATTCTTTTGAATTT
This sequence comes from Theobroma cacao, assembly GCF_053813885.1. NCBI lineage: Eukaryota > Viridiplantae > Streptophyta > Magnoliopsida > Malvales > Malvaceae > Theobroma > Theobroma cacao. The sequence continues at coordinate 5,356,557 of NC_142648.1, forward strand.
CCATAGTTTGTTGATTTTTAATCTGTAATTTGCTGTCAAAATCCTGTTCCCAGTTGTTGTTGCTCTCTCTCTTTTATTCGTGTCTTTGAAGGTAAGAATTATCGGTTAAATAGAAGCAGTGCTAGGCCCTCTGCTAATATGCTATTACTGGAAATGCAGGGATGGTTTGCACCTCACTCAGGATGGCAACAAGGTAGTATTTGAGGAAGTAGTGAAGAAGCTGAATGTGGGAGGCTTAAGCCTGGAAAAGCTAACAGTTGATCTCCCACTTTTAGCTGATATTGACCATGGTGACCCACTCAAGGCTTTTCAGTAGTAGTTAAGATCACTGAATATTTATATATCAGGGGCAACATCTCCTTTTTTGATATTTTAAGTATTATTTTGCTATTGTTGTAGTCCTAGAAGTATTCTATATAAAAAGAATGGCCAAATTATAGATGGCAACTGCTTCAGCTTTTGAACAATATAACCAATTTCTATTATTTTGTCATTGCGTTGAAACAGCAATGAATGTGGATGCCCCAAAATTTAAAATGGAAAAAAAAAAAACACTTGCCAAAAATCTATTGCCTTTCAGAAATAAAATTAGTCAATGCATGTAGAAACAGAGTACTTTTTCCATTCCAGGTTGCATGAAATGGATGAGGACCCGAAATCTTGATAGATCTTAAGGCCATGAAAACCGATATTGCTAACAATAGGAACAACAAAATTGTTAGGGTGGAAGAGTGGCAGTCAATCGAGACAATAGAGGAATCGTGCTACTCAGGTTGTAATTGTGTGATTTTTGTTTTTAGAAAGTGGATTTTATTGGTCATTTAACTAATATGCTATTGTTAGTCTCAAGCTGAAACTATCAGAGACTCCCATTGACATTAAAACCAGCTTGACAAAGGAGCTATACAAGAAAGGCAACTGCTAACATAGACTTTGGCAGTAGCCCCACAAAAATCAGGAAACTCAACACTGCCTGCATGGCAGCAGGTATCACAAAAGCCATCCAACTAAGTCTATCCTCCTAACTCCTAAGGAAGCTAAAAACAAAACAACAAAGGCAGAGCTCGAAAGCTTTAAAACAATTGAGTTCCAAATCAAGAACGAGGAACACAGAAATCTTTGGTCATCCAAGTCCAAGACCGAAACAGGTTTGGAGGATCTCTCTGCCTGTAATCGTGTGATTGATTGCACTTTTCTATCGTGCAACACCGGTCAAACGAGGAACTTTATTATAAATAAGAACATTTTCATTAGGGTAAGTTAGGATCACACTCTCAAAACTTTAATACAATTCCCTTTTAATCTGGTGCTTGTTCTCGCTCACAGATTGATATCTGAATCTTTCTAGTCCAAACTTAGCCTGAGATATACTTCTTAATTATCTAACACCAAAAGGAGGGAGAAAACCAAAACAAAGAACAGAGGCGAGTCGAATTTCCAGCCCTATTTTGGGCATTTACAGTACTTGATTTGATGTGGGACAAAAAGTTTCTAGCTTGGGCCTCATGCTCTCATCAAGAAATGAGAAAGGCCAACTCATGCATCGTCGCCTTGCGTTCAGTTCTTTTCCTATATCCCTTTGTCCCTGTTGGCTTAAAGTAAGAATGTTTGATCGATTTCAATTTGTTGAAGAGGGAAGAAACTGACTTTGACAATCGACAAACATGAATGAGCCAGAAGGGAGGAAGTCACTGGGTTACACTTACCCAGAAGGATAGTTCCAATCAAGAACTCGTCCAAGGACCAATAATTTTCCTCTCATTTATCTCAATTTATTAGTGTTTAAGTTGGGGTAATTAGACAATATTTTTCATTAATTATAATTCAGACACATGAAAACTAAGTTTCAGCCTATCAATGACACATTCATTCCAGAATTATACACTACTTGAGTTTTGTTTTTTTTTTCCCTCAATTAACAAAGGCTAATTAAGAATATTTAATTGATGGAAATTCCTATGGGATTTCAAACCTTTTATTTTAAAGATAGATAGCAAGGGACCAAATTGAAATAGATTTCAAATTTTAGGGGTATTTGGTGATAATTTTTCCCCTGCAGTTTAATTACATTTCATTGGTTTTAGCTTCAAATTAATGTTTTTTAATGTTATATTAGTACATTTTGTTATAATTTTGCAACAAAATTTAAAAGACATTCATTTGTACAAGCAAACTTAGTATGACACTTGCACTTTAACTTAGTTATTTAATATCTAATTACGCACAATATAGAAGACATTAATTTGTCGAATTAAACTATGTAGGACTCCATATAATATATGTAGAACTTTAATTTAATATCTAATTCTACTGTTTGTACATGGACATCCTTTCTTTATGAATGAACCTTAATTTTCAAAAAAAAAAAATATATGTAGAACTTAATTACTATTTGATATTAGACAAGAAGCTAACATAAACTTCTCTTGAGTTACTCGAACTTAGTCCAAGCACTGACAACTACTTAGTACTACATATATATAGGTTGTCAAGTAGCTACATATTCTTCACATGAGAGATGTTCTATGATAAGTATGAACACATCTCGATGATCGAAGTTTCATGATTCTTACTAGAAATTATTGGACCTGACAAATAGAGCTATTGCCGCAACCACATTGTCCCTTCAAGGGCAGATCTCTAGGGCAATGCTGGTGGACGTTGATCCCTCAAAGTAACTGGGAGCTAGCTAGTTATGTTGAGGATCTGGCCCTCCTGGTGAAATTCTTGACGTATCCGTCATAACCCTCCTGCCCTGTTTCGTTGCAGACAAATCATAGCCTGCCAATGCATGTATAATGGATTGGCTATTGATCCTTTTCTTCATTGTCTTACGCCCAGCATGACTCTTTGCTTCGATGTCAACTGCATTTGCTGATAAAATCAGTAAGATGACAAGTGAAGCCTGCATGATGGTTGAATTAGGCATTTCTAAGCTGAATGTACCGGATCCGGTGTAAGTGATCAGTTGTAGCCAGCTAGAATGGATGGCAATGGCAAGTGCCGTTTTACGGTCTAATCCCGTTCTCATATATAGTGGGAAATTCAAGGCAAACGTCCAAGAGTTCACAGCTCAGGAAATAATGGTATGGCGTATGAAAGTTGACAAATCCTGTAGGAATATTTGTTTTTGTTTTCTGCAATGTTCATATAGCTTTTCCTAACATAATCCCATTACCTGATAACTTTAATTATCCCTCAAATTGCATAAAGGCAGAAGCAGGTCCCCACATGAGCACCCTGCCATACGCGGCCGATAACTTTGGCTTCATCATTCATTTCCCATTATAACTTTACCCGCAAAAATCATCCGCGGCTCTTTGAAAATCCAAGGTCGGCGCAGTAGTTTAGAAGGACAAAAACGAGAACAAAGTTGAGCAACCTGAAAAATAAAAATGTTAAAGGACAAGAAACCGACAGATATGCCAAATTTCATTTCCAGTCATTCTTGCATTTGGTTTTTGTCTTTTGTTTGATCCAAAGTGAGTGACTCTGAAAAACGAATGCGTCTTTGCCCACTTTACAGTGTCCTTCCCCACAGGGGTTATTATTAATACAACACAGCACGTATTTGATTCCCAATTTGGCAATTTTTGCTGCCTTTTTGTTTGTATTAGGTCTGCTTATCCAACTGGCACTGCTTTAGGTTTTTTTTTGGCTCAACGCTGACTCCTAAAAAATTCCTGATAACTTTCCGAAGTGATTAGGGACGCCGACCCAATAAAGAGTTGGTGTAGCTGTACGATTTCTCCTTCTCCTGGATAAAGATCTTTCCAACTTTACACTTGCTGTGGTCAAAGGTTGAATGACGTTTCAGTTTTTGTCTGCTAAATTTCCCAATCAAAGAACGTATGAATCTCTTCGTATTATCTATCAGACTTTGAAAGTTACACCGTATCCACCGATAGATACGCCAAATTTCCTGGCTGGCTTTCCCTTTAGTTTTCAAGTAGATAGATCTATTCATGCTTTACAACATGACTTGAGTTCAAACCCTCTATACTTAGAATCAATTTCAGGTAACTTGTGTGGATTTTTAACCAAATCTTTATTCTTCTTCTTAGATTCAAGCCCTGCCTGAGTTAACAATCAATTGTCCATTTGGTCCAATCATTATTTAACAGAAAACTGCTTTGCCCCAGCAAGCAACTAACTGTATCATTTTCCTATTAAGCATTTAAACTACTTCTAGATGTCAACAGCAAATAGGTGAGTAACAGACCTTATTCATGTTGTACTTTTCCCAGAGGAGCTCCTCTGGCTCTCTCTATTTTTTAATGAACAACAACTTTCAAAAAAAAAGATGTCAACAGCAAAGTACGGGTTCCAGTTAAAGAGGTGCATCTGCTTTGGATCATTTGTAAATAATCAAATTATCATAACTTTAATTTTGAAAGGTATTTTCCTGGAAGCTGATGATGTAAAAGAAAAACTGGTTGTAAAGATACTGATAGGATTGGATGAAAGATTATATTCAATCATCCAAAAAACAAAAACGTAAAAAAAACAAGAGCTACTGTGTGCTGACAACTGAAATCTGTGCATGCTGTACAGAAATTAGTAAGGTTATGTTATTTTTTAACAGAGGGCTGAAGGCCTGAAATCCTTAAATTGTAATAGATAATATTGTGCCATTCTTAGGTTAATTTTATATATGTGATTTAAATTTATATCATATTTTTTCGATCCATTACTCAATCCGATTGGTATCAACGGGAAATACAGCCCTCTGCATGCATATTCCATTTTGAAATGTATTGCTGCTCTTAAATGCTACTGATCGATACTGTCAATAATACTACACAAGAATCAGAAGATTCAGAACATGGGGTTTGAACTCAAATGATTGCTGCAGGCTAGCCTTTTAGTTAGCTTTTTGAACAGTTGATAGGATTGGATTGCTTATTCTTGTTTCTAATGCCACATTAGCTCTGTAGAATGAATAATTTTCGTATGCAAGCGATAAAGAGAAATATTCTGAGTTGTATTTCATTTGTTATTTTTCCTTTTGCTTTTGCTTCCACAAGGTTTTTTTTTTTTTTTCTGACAAGTGATTTTATTATTGAGCCAAAACCTAGAATGCCGTAACAAGTCTTGAACCAAAATGGTAAAAGACTCCTCTTGACATAAGGAAATTAGCTTTGGTGGAAACGTAGCCCTGTACACTTACAAAAGAGAGAAGGCTGCTCAAAATGCAATTGGCAGCACAAGCAGAGAAAAGCAAGCCTCTATACAAAAGAATTCGGGCTAAGATCAGAATCAACACTGTGCAAATTAAGAGCCTAAGCTAATCCATCAAAACAAAATGAGTTCAAACCCTCAAAACAGAGGAGCAATCGAACCCCAACATAAATTAAAAATCTCTTGCTTGCAAGAAACAAGAAAATGGAGGGAAATGTCAAATGCCTGTTAGATATTTAAATTCCTCTTCTCGTAGGACCTTGTAGGTTTACATATGCTTTTACTATCTTTAATAGATTAAATGAATGTTTCAATGTTCTCGGCTATTCTAAACTAATTTGCAGAGAATGTGAGTTTGACATGTTGAACTCGATTAACTTGTGGAAGCATTCATTATATGCAAATAAGTTTAGAATAGCTGAGAAAATAAAGATTAAAAAGTGAAACATTCATTTAATCTATTAAAGATAGTACAAGCATATGTAAACGTACAAGGTCCTACGAGAAGAGGATTTTTCATATCTAACAGGTATTTGACATTTCCCTCCATTTTCAAGTGAAACCCACATTTTGATGTTGTTTTCTCCATATTCAAGAGAGAAGAGAGAAGAGAGAGAGAGAGAGAGGGGGGAGGGGGGGGGGAGGTAACAAGAAATAAAATCCACATGAAGAAGGAGATAGATGCCAATCCTGTTTTACTCGTTACAGAAGATACCACCTCCTACTAAAAAGTTATAAACTAGTAATTTATGAAGTGATGCTGTGGGTCAGGTCCCCCAGGACCTGTTCTCTCAACCTGTCCATTCTGGTTTTTCTTAGCTTCTCCGTTCAGGTACTGTCTCAAGTCAACGCACATTTTGATGTTGTTTTCTCCATATTCAAGAGAGAGAGAGAGAGACAGGGAAAGGTGACAAAAAATAAAATCCACATGAAGAAGGTGATAGTTATTTATGAAGTGATGTTGTGGGTCAGGTCCCCCCGGACTTGTTCTCTCAAGCTGTCCGTTCTGGATTTTCTTAGCTTCTTCGTTCAGGTACTGTCTCAAGTCCTCGATAGAATTGTTTAGATTCCGCTTCTCTATCAAGAGGCAACTCTGTGAGCCTGCGGACAAGAGCAAGAGCAAAGTAAGGCATACCAAACACCTAGAGAACGACATTGTAGTTAAGGCGATTCAATGAAAACCTTGTGCTTTGGCATGGAAGTTGAGAGGATTTCTATATTTATAGACTTCCTAATCAACTTTATGTCGAAGTGGATGAGGAATTATTAATCAATCGCTAAGTGTAAATTGTCATCTGACAAGAAAAGATCGTTTTTCTGTGGATTTTGGCCCTGAGATCATTTTGACGAAGCTTTTGCCAGTAAGAGGTGAAACAGCCACAAGCAACATCTCATTCGGCTTATTGTAAATTTTTAGAGTATTAAACTCACGGCCGGCCCTTGGGTAAAGCCACCCAAGCAAGGGTTTTACGTCCTCAATTTGAGAAGGTCCCAATTTTAAAAAAATTTATAATTTTATAATAATTATAATATAATTAATTATATTAAAAATATATAAAAAATATAAAAATAAAAAATAATTAATAAAATTATTTGTTTTTTATTTTTTTAATTATATGCTTAATAAATTTTAATTTTCTATTACTTTTTTATTTCTAGATTACTATTAATTCTTAACTATATTCTCTTATTTTCAATAAATTAACAATTATATGTTTTTAATAATCTCCAATAATTATTTTTTTTCTTACTTATTTATATTATTTCCAATCAACGCATTTAATAATTTTCAATAGCTATTTTTTTTCTATATATAAAATTAATTATTTTTTTACAATGTATAATATCTACTTTTAAAATCTTCTTTTTTTATTTGTATTTTCTTTTTTTAATTTTAATTTTTCTCCAAAGAATACACAGGAAGTTTGTTCTTTTATTATCTTCATAAAGTTGTGAATCTCATTTGCGGTTTGTAATAAGCATTCAACAATTCAGTACTATTGTTCTAATATTTACAGATTTTTTTTACTTTAATTTAGAGTTTATATTATATTGTTATGTTATTTTTATTTTATGTGATAGTTGATTTATTTGAATTAGAAATTTTGATTGTTGATTTTATATTAGCCATTTAAAAAATATAAGATAATTATAATAGTTCAATATTTTTGTACCTCATGTCAAATCGAAAATATGAATCTGGTTATTCAAGTAATTTTTTCACTTCAAAATAGATTTAAACAATTTAAAATATATGAAAATATTTTTTGTTTTTAATTTAGAGGTAAAAAGTTAAAATCATTAGATGATAATAGTTTGAAAAAATATTGCCTTAATCTTGAATGTTTCTTAAAATATAACAACTATTCTGATATTGATGGTTTAAACTTATTTTCAGAGTTAAAAATTTTAAAAGAAATTATACAAGAAGAAAACAATCCAATTAACATACTTAATCATATAAGAATAGTCGATTTTTTTCTAAATGCTTATATTACTTTTAAAACAATGTTAACAATTTCAATAAATATTACATCAAGAGAAAGAAGTTTTTCAAAACTAAAATTAATAAAATTTTATTTAAGATCAACATTGTTTCAAAAAAGATTAAATGAATTGGTTATATTGTCAATTGAAAAAAAAATATTAGAAGAATTTTTTTTTGACCTCAGAGCAAAAATTTTAACATATTAATGGGAACTAATCCAAGCAATGGACCTTAACAAGATAATTCCAAGATCCAAAGTGATACGTCACAAGAATAACATACCATATTAGAATTATTTGATTATAAAAGTTTAATTAAAAATTTTACATCTCAAAAAGTTAGAAAAATAAAATTTTAATATATATTTTTTAATTTTAATAAAAAAAAAACCTCATTTGAATGTTTCGTTTTAGACCTTTAAACTTATTGGGCCGTCCCTATTTGTAATGCACAATATTCAAAGCTAGATCTAAGGTGGTTGATATAATTGTTACAAGAGAATAACTAAAAATACCTTTTTCCCAAATTTTGAATTATTTTTCAATTCTTTCTGTTTTCTCTCTTTTTCTCCGATGTTGTGTTCATCATTCTCTTCAACTTTTCTTCTCAAAATCGCTTCAGATTGAAATTCCGACACTATCAACATCCTCGTTAGAGAAATCGGACACCAAACATCACCGTAATCGGCATTCTAACCTTTGCTACAACCTTGTACTGTACTATGGAGTCTGATCCAGTGAACATCTCGCCTTTACATCTGCAGCTTCAAGTTTCAACAACCTTTGAATCACCTCATCTTTCTCGTCTATGAAGTTTAGTTCCAACTTCTTATTGAGTTTGTAGATTTCCTTTGTTTCTATTACTAAGATCGAATTTCTCAATTTCTCTTCTTGATATCAATGTCTGCATATCATCATATCAAATAAACATTTATTGCGTTCAATTAAACTCTCGTACTTATATTTTTCAATAAGAATTTCTTGATTGAGAAATCTCTGTACAAGTCTTTTGCCAGTAACACATTGGATTCCGATATCTTGAGGAATAATTGCCTATAAGATGATCACGATCTTCTCAACTATGCACTCCTTCACAAAAAATTTTAGGTAGTTTGCAAGTAAGCTTGTGGTGGAATTATCAATCAATGTTTTTCTGGCCGAGTTTTGGTGTTTTAGTATGGATAATATAATAACTTTTTAATATCTGATAATATTGTTTGATGTTTTGAAATGGAGTTTCTATTTTACAATTTAATGAATTTGAGATAAAGTTAAAACAATCTTTAATGACTTAGATGTATTTTACCCTTAAAATTCTTTATGTAATGATTATAACAAATAGTAATAGTAATAATGTACTGATGCAAAACATATATATAAGCTAGAATATTATTTTTTATAATACTTAAATTAAAAATCGTTTTTTAAGTTTTGGTATATTACTAATATTATTAGTTATTTTTTTTAATCAATACAAATGTTATAAGTATTTAACTCCAAATATTTTTTGGGTAAATCGATAATTAACAGATTTTTAGGCAGGAAAAAGGGAAAAAAAAAAAAGAAAAAGAGAAGATAGATAAGCGTGAATCAAAAATAAAAAAGTTGTAAGCTTTTCTTAGAAGTGGTTAACGGTTTAGTGCATGTCTAAATAACAAGTCACAATCTATATATACAAACATGGGAAGAACAAGTAACAACATCACAAGGAAGTTTATTGAATAAACATAAAGGGCAGAATGAGAGAGAATGCAACCCAAACAGAGAACACCCCAAATTACAAACAACATAACATTTAACCCAAAGAACGAAAACAAACAAACAATATTACAATCCCCAAACCAAGAAACCAACCAGTCATACAACTCAAACAGACACCCTCACACATGAAAAATCTGACAAGAGAAATCTGCTTATAACTAATACAACCAAATGGGAAGCTTCACAAACTCACCACCATGCCATAAACATATCACCTCAATCCACACCAGCCTTTACCAAAGAATCTACATGCCATTTGCTTCCCCGAACACATTCTGAAATAAATTAGTCTAACCTCTCCAATAAACACATCAATCTCGTTAAATACAGACCACAATTTTGAAGAAGATCAAAGCATTCGTTCTTTAACATACTTCGAATAGTTTTTCAGAACACAGTTGAAGTGGTAGCATACAGAATTTGCACTCTCAAGAGTCAAATCTTGACAAGGCTTACCACATTCAAGACATTTAGGGTAGTAGAAAATTTTCTTCGTAAAAGTGAGACGGGGTTCTTGATCTTTGTTGAGGTAGGTGCTCCCAATCTTAATAAATGGATATTTTCCAATAACACATTTAGGATGAGCAGAATTATCACAAATGGAACAAAGGTAAAACCAATAATTTGGATCTCTTTTCTCTTCACAAATATCACAATAATGTTGTTCCGGATCATCATTTTCGTCATGATAGACAAGTTTTAGGATGTGTTTATCACACTTGTGCCGTGCTGCAAGTGGAAGTGTCAAGCATGCATAATCCAAAGCATAAATATCAGTGCAATCCTTACATTTGTAAGCATTCCCATGATAAATGCCACAGCCACATGCAGTGCATTTCCCTTTATATTCGCTATTTAAAAAGATGTGGTCTTTGTGTCCTGAATGTTGGTGGGCATGAGGAATACTAGCACATCGAAGGCATACCTTGAGGTCGCAATCAGAACAGCAGTAAAAAAAACCACTACAAACATGAAGACAAAAGCGACATTCAAAAATGCAAGGTGATTCTGTTGCCTCTATCTTCAAAAGAAAAGTGGCAATTGATTCAAGGGTAGTGTGGTGCTTATGAAACCAATGATGCTTCTTTCTTGGTAATTCAGCACAAGATTTATGGAGAAAGAAATCACATTGTGAACAATAGTAAAACAAACCTGAGATAGATAGCACGCATCCATCACAACATTTATCATCTTCTTCTTTGATCTTGTCTCCTAACATTAAGTCGTGGCCATGACTGAAATGTTCTATCTTTTCTGCTTCCCCACTTTGGTTCACCTCAATAACACGAGTGATGGAAGAATCCGTGACTGAATTGTCACTTGGCTCATCTTGATTTTCTGAATCAATTATCCAGTGCATATCTTCCACAATAGCACAATTCACATGAACAATATATTTGCAATCTTGCCTCCAACAACTATAACAGCCATGCTCCTTTTTCACTTCTTTGTAACAAACTCTGCATTCATGCTTTTGATCAAGGTCACTTTCTCGAACAAAATAGTTGTGAAAAATAGGATGATCATAATGCATTGCGGTTTTGATGATGCGTGGCAGTGAAGTGCATTTCTTATGGACTTGGAGGTGACATGTAGAACATATATAAGAAGCATAATTGCCCTCGGTACCACATGCATCACAAATAAACGAGCCTTGTCTCCAAAACAAGTTGAATGGGTGCTCATGAGTTTTATTTTCAATAACAAGGCTTGGAAATGCACAATCAATGTGAATGCCAAAATTGCAAGGAGAACATCCATAAAAATATCCCCGTTCTTTGTTTTTGCATATCTCGCAAAAGTTATACTTGTTATGGAATTTTAAAGAAAGAGGATGCATACGGTGACAGGGATGATTAATCTCCTTTTGTAACTCATCAGGATTTCTTTCAGTCTTCAGTGTTTTCGTATTTAAACATTCCAAGTGGGCATGAGAGCAGCATGTTTCACACCAAAAAGCCAAATCTTGACAAGAATCACCACATTCAAAACATTCATCAGATTTAAGGTTGGAAACCTTCTTGACAGTAATCAGAGGGTGTGGATGATTTTTATGACTGAGGGTACTCCCATCCTTAATAAATGGATATTTTCCAAGTGCACATTTTGGATGAGCAGAATTGTTGCAAATGGAACAACGGTAAAACCAATGATTTGGAAGTCTTCTCTCTCCACAAATATCACAATGAGGTCGTTCCAGATCATCATTTTCATCATAATAAACAAGTTTTAGGATGTGTTTATCACACCTGTGCCGTGCTGCAAGTGGAAGTGTCAAGCATTTCAAATCCAAACCATAATGAATGCAATCCGTACATCTGTATGCTTTCTCATGATAAATACCATCGCCACAGGCAGCGCATTTCCCTTCAAAGCTGATATCAGAAAAGGTGAGTTCATCTTTGTGTCCTGGATGTTGGTGGGGATTGGGAATACTAACACAGCGAGGGCATATCTCATGTTCACATAGATCACAGGAGTAAGAGAAACCAGTGCAACTTTGAAGACAAAAGTAACATTGAAAAGGAGTGGTAACTTTTACATAGACAAGAAAGTGTTGTGGATGTGACCAGTGACACACCTCCTCTGGCATTTCAAGACAAGCTTTATGGAGATAAAAATCACGTTGTGAAGAGTAGTAGAACAAACCTGAGAAGAACAGTAGTATAACAAATCTTTAATTGTAATTATAATAGGAGTGAAATAGTAGAGAAGAACACTTACGAAAAAATAAAAATAATATAGCTTGTGAAAAGGTATGCTCAATCCAAATGAAATAATAACGTCACTGTAAAGTATAAATTTCTTTTGAGAAGTTTCCAAAAGTGAAAATTCGTATTAAATATGGTGAATTCAGTAGAAACATGGACGAAATGGGTTTTGAATGATGATGGGTTGTTTGCGAAGGAAGTTGATTTTTCTTTGGCTTCTTTCTGCTTTTTGCTATAATGGGGAATTGCTGGTGCAGGTGGGAGCCTTCCATTTACAGAGTCTCATCTAATGCTAATTAAGTCAGACTGGTGAGAGATTGCTTGCTCGAGACTGGTGAGGCGTGATTGCAGGCTGAAGGCGGCAAAGGAAAGCAAAGTTAGTGTTTGAGAAGAGAGGAAAGACACTGGTGACGCTGTAATGGCCATTGGGAACCAGAGATTGTGAATTAGAGATGACTCTGTTGGTACTTCCCTTTCAAAATCTGGAGTCAGGCGGTAACTGTTGGCTGAAGGCGGCACGAAAGGAAAGCAAAGTTAGAGTTTGATAAAAGAGGAGAGAATGCAGCGACTTCCACAACGATTCCCTAGAGCAATACAGGATTTCATGACAATCTTTGTCAATAATCTACCTAGGAGAGTAGATTGAAGTGTATCCTCTCTTCTTGTTTTGATCAGTTTCTATTTCAATATGTTAAATACAATGATTGGGCAAAAACAAAAAAAATAAAAATAAAACAAACCTGAGATAAAAAGCCCGCATCCATCACAATATAAATCATCATCATCTTCTTCGATCTTGTCTCCTAACGTTAAGTTGGGTTGATGACTGATATATGTCAGTGCGCAGCACTCACTCCTAGGATGCATGAAAGAATCCATGGCTGAATTGTCACCGGTGCGTATCTTTCAATGATGCAGCGGAAGGGTATTTCAGGTCTGATGTCTTAAGTTTCAATATAACACTAACAGAAGTCAATAGTTAATATAATAGTGCAACTTCTCAAATAAAAAAAAATAATAATGGGAAGAATGAATTGAGCTGTACTTCACTCACCCTTTCCGAATCATATAAATTACATACTAAGTTTCAAATGTTTTCCATAATCAATTATCAAGAAAGACTTATAATTTAATTAAATACTAAAAAAAGAATGCCTCGAATGCCATGATACCATGAGTCATGAGTCAGGACAATCGACTGTTATAAAGAAAGACTCACCACAACTTTTCATTATTAAAACACTATGCCTTACCAATATAAATTAATTAAGAAATACATTAATGGAAGATTGAAAAAGAAATACCGGACGGCATACTTAAATCCACACTCACAGGGAGGTATTAGCTTATGCGTATACATTATTTTCTGGTAAATTAAAGATCGGTACCAAATAAATTTAATAATCTTATTTTGCTTGGTTTTAGCTATCAGCCATGGCATGGAAATTCATTTGATGCCAACACTAAATTTTACAGCATGCGTTCAAGTGCAGATCAAGTCGTTTTCTCTGCCTCACAAGGAAGTTGCAGCATCATGAAGCATTATTTTTTCCCTTTAAATTAACAAGTGATAGCTAATGACGATAGGTATGCTTCATTTAACACATTGGCTCCTTGATGGAGAGGTCCACTCGAGTTGCTTTACCAGGCTTAAGGTTAAAAAACCATTTTCTTTTACTTTACTTCTGATTTCAGAGGGCCGATGGAAATGAATCAACAAAGAACATCAAAGGATATCCACGATATTTGTATTTCTCTATGTATTTGTTCATGTTCTGTTATGATTTGATATCTATTTATTTTTATTTTGCACAGATGATTGATACTTTTATTTGGCAGGTATATCTTCCCTGGGTTTGTGTTTGCTTTTGGATTTACTGTTTGTGTTCTCCTTGTTAGTTCATTCTAATATTGTCGGTTGGCCTCCTCGGTTGCGCCGCCGGTTGTGGTTGGCTTTGCCCTTGCTGAACTGCACTACTTCCGGTTGCTTACTTTGTGTATGGCTTTGCGCTAGCACTGTATTGATGGAGAAATCACTTAAATTTTTTTGAACATGGTTTATTTTCAGTGCCGGAATTAAGATGGTGATGATTGTCAATTTTTTTGAATTTTTTTTATTATATATATAATTTAATATATAAATTTATGATTTTAGATAATTACTTTTTAATTTCATTTCATGTTAAATTCTAAAACCATAGCTGTATACCTGTCTTAATGTTTTTTATTCCTTTTCCCGTCTGTTGCATGGGGTTTCCTGTCGTTTTTCAAGGTGCTATTTTTTGGCTGTTGTTTCTGTTTCTTTTTGGACTCACCGTTCGTCTGCTGATTTCTTTTCTTGGCCGCCCACGATTTGTCTCTTTTGCCTATTTCTCTTCGTTCAAAAAGCATCGATTTTTTTTTTTATTTATGGACTATCATAATTGTTTTTTCTATTGTTTTTGGTTTGGGTTTTTCGTTTTTTGGTTGCATAAGGTAATAAGGTTTGGTTTACTCATGGAGAAATGAATTGTAATGGTGTTTGAATCCAAAGCATGTGATTTGAAGCTTAGAAGGAATATATATATATATAATTATGGAGAACACTTAGGTTTCCTTCGTTGCTGCATCCTGCTGCTTTAGGTTGGTTACTTGGGTTTGGTGGCTTTGTGAACAGTTACTTTATTCTATTTTAGTGAACCATTATTGTTTTTATTATATTAATTTTCGACTAAGAAATTATTATTTGTGTAATTTATGAAAGTTAATTTTTTTTTCAAATTCTATTAAGTTTAATTTCACACGTTTAAGTTAAATTTTAAAACAATAACATATTTATAATATTAATTTTTTGTTTAAATGCATGAAGTTATTTTTTTTGTGAAAAAATTGGTTAGGCAGTTTGAGAGATGTAAATTAAAAATTTGAATTATAAATTCTGAACCACCATTTGTAAAGAAAAGTTCTAGAATTTGTTTATGATTTTATGATATTCTTAGAGCAAAAATTATTTCTTTATTTGAAGAGTGAAAGAAAGGATTAAGCATTTTAAGTAAGTTCACTTAAGGTCATAAATATCCTAAAATATTTAAAAATGTAAAAAAAAAAAAATCAAAGTCACTATTTTTATTAAAAAATTATAATGTTTTTAAAACATTAAAAAAATATTTTTTATTATTTTAATTAAATTATGTACTTGTATGTTAAATCAAATAAATTTTTATAATTAACAGATAATTAATTATAAATAATTAAAATGCCACTTGTCAAATTAATATAACATTGACATAGAAGGTAAAAATATCACACGTAACCATGTTATCATATCAAATAAGCATGTCATGTTATCAAGCCATGTCACATAAAATAATAAATAATAATTTGATTAATAACAGTTAATCAATTATTACTGATAAAGATTTATTTTGACTTAAAATAAAATTATAAAAATTTAATCAAATGTAATAAAAAATAATTTTTTAAAATTTTAATAAATAGTTTAAGATTTTTTTAAAAATATTATACCTTACAAAAATTAATGCCACTTTTGAGAAGCAGTAACATCAGTTACATAACTAAATATGCAAAAGACGTCATTGAGTGACAATGCCCGGTTTGATTCCAACCAAAAAAGAGAAAAAAAATAAAAAACCAGATCAATTGAGAGAAAGGAAAAAGAAAGGACAAAACAGAAATAGATGTAAGATAATTTTCTGATATTAAATAAAATTCATGTAAAATGATAAATCTGAAAATCCAAAACCAATTTGGTTGCTGGAAATATTAAATATAAATTGCATACAAAATGTAAATGTGATCCAGCCAAAAGTAAAGATTTATGTTTTTCTTCAATAAATCTACACATAGATGGTGAAATTCAAAATTCCAAATAATATGCCACAATTTATATATCTATATATATACATAAAAAAAATTAGAAAAAAAAAAATCCAACTACTACGTAATTGTTTATTAATTCTTGCATTAGTAACATTAATGAATACACTAACACATAATCTTCATTTTGGACAACAACCACACATAGCTCCTTTCGTTTCTTTCTAGCAAAATTCCATTGATAGAAGGGTTAATGCTCTAACATACTTGCCAGTTCCATGGTTCATGATCCATTGCAGCCCATCATAGTGGTCTTAATAATCCAAATGGAAATGGAGATTTTACATTTCCAGTGAACAATATAGTTGCATATAGCACACTCAAGAACCAGATCTTGGCAACCTTTACCGCATTTAACACATTTTGGGTAGCAGTAAATCTTCCTGATAAAAGTGAGGAGGCGAATGATCTTTATACGTATATGTGCTCCCAAACTAGATAAATAGAAATTCTTCAAAAACGCATCTAACATAAACAGAATTATCACAAATTGAGCAAAGATAAAATTAATGATTTGAATTTATTTCTTCTTCTCATATATCACAGTAATGTTGTTTTAAATCATATTTTCATCATTATAAATAAGTTTTAAAAAGTGTTTATCACACTTATGCCACACTACTTGTGGAAGAATAATGCATTCAAAATGCAAAAGCATAGTTGCAATCCTTACATCTGTATGCATGATAAGGTTGAATACCACAAGCAGTGCATCCCCCTTCGTATTTGAGATTACAAAAGAGGGGGTGTTCATGGCCCTGATATATGACGATATCAGAAATTCTAGCACATTTAAGGCACAACGAGAGATCACACTCATCACAGTTGCAAGCGAAATCGCTGCATTGATAATAACAACCATTACATTAAAAAATGCGGTTGGATTTAAGGTTTTGCAGGTGCAGGTTGAACCAATAATACTTCTTCATTGGTAATTCAGCACAAGTCTTAGGAAAAAGAAAATCGCATTGCAAACAATAGTAAAATGAATCCAAGATAGAGAGCATGCATCCATCGCAATGTTTGTCATCATCCTCTTCGATCTTGTCTTCTAAAATTAAGTAGTGTTCATGGCTGAAATGATTTATCTTTGTTGCTTCTCCACATTCATTCACCTCAATAACACAAGTGATAGAACACCCTATGGAACTTTCAATGGGCTCATCCTGATTTTCTGAATCAACTATGTAGTACAAATCCTCATCCTCAGTAGCACAAGTCACATGGACAATATAACTGCAATCCTCAGTAGCACAAGTCACATGGACAATATAACTGCAATCCTGCTTCAAACAACAATAACACCCATACTCTCTTTTCACTTCATGATAACAAATCTTGCATTCTTGCTTTACAATATCCTTTTCTTGACTGAAATAATGGTGGAAAACAAAGTGGTCATGCCGTGAGATTTTGATGATGCTTGGCAATGAAGTGCACTTCTTATGAACTTAGAGATGACATGTAGAACACATATACGAAAGATTTATTCCCCTCAGTGCCGCATTCATCACAAATAAATGATTCCTGTCCCCATAACAAGCTAAAGGGGTGCTCATTACGAGTTTTATCTCCAATAACAGGGCGAGGCCATACACATTCAATGTCAATGTCAAAATTGCAAGGAGAACAACGATAAAAGTATCCGAAATGATTAGTTTGGCAAAGCTTGCATTGCAAAATAGTCTCCTTTGTTCACTAAATTCGACAAAAAGAGGGTGTAATCGATGGCAGGGGTGATTAATTTCAGTGGGTAATTGAGCACATTTCTTATGAAAATAAATTCTGCAATCAATGCAAATATATATAGAATCTGTTAATGGTTCCTCACAGGTGAAGGAAATAAATTTTTTCAGTTCATCTTTATGGTTTTCAATGAAGAGCAATGGATGCAGGTGGGCATTGTATTTGGATTCTAGCAAATTTTGACCAAGTGAAAATAAAGCACATTTGACATCAAGGGAAAACGCGCAAAAAGGACATCGATAAATGAATATCTGACCTGGTTCCTGGCATAGATCACAACAACCAACACCTTTCCGAAGAATAAGAAAAGGGTGTTCCCAATGAAGACGGTGATGATTAATTTCTAAAGGTGCCTGGGCACATTTTTCATGAAGATGAAACTCGCATTCCTCGCAGCTGTAGCCTTGGGTTGACAATAATGGATTCCCCAAAAGCTGAGCAACAAGTTTCTTTGCTTTCGTTGTACACCAAGGGATGGTCCAAAAAATCCTCTGTTTCACTCTCCATCTCCATGTCAGAGTAATGAGTTTGAGTTATCACCACCAAATTGATGAGATATTGTCAGGTTGTACGTAGAGACAATGGTCAAGTATGTGGAAAGGCTGACGGAAGAAAGTGGGAAAAGAATAGAAAGTAAAAAAGAGAGATAAAGCCTCAAGTACAGGAAGTAAAACAGAGAAAAGAAAAGTCTTTTCATGTCAGATTCTTCATTTTATTGGCCAATGATGTCAGATTGATTTGTGATAAGCTTAGGATAAAGGATTAGGTGTATATCACTCACTTTTGTTTGAAGGGTACACTGAAAATTATTCAAGATTTGATCTTGAAATGAAGATTTGATCTTGCCATTGCTTGTTTATATATAAACAGAATAAAAATATTCCAGAAAAATATCTCGCTGAGCATTCAACAGAGAGAATAAAAAAAAAAAAAGAAGAAATGTTTGATGTACTTTCTCTTCCACTTTCACTTCTCCCATCAACACCACCAGCAACAGCCGCCAAGCCTCTTCATTGCCGTGCCACTACTCGTATACGACGTCGTTTATATACCAAACCAAACCCTCTTCTCTCTCGTCCTTTCTCTTTCACTTCCTTTCCCAAACTACCCCTTAATTGCTCTTCCTCTTCCATGCCCTTTCAAGTCTCCTCTTCGTCTCAGGTTCTTCTTTTTTTTCTCTCTTTGGGTCTTCTACATATTTTCAACTGAAAGGTCCCTTCCTTCTTTTTTTTTTTTTTTTTAAATTTAAAGTACTGTTCTTTGGATACCGTTTTCGTTCTTTTAATGAGTTTTTCTTTTGTGAGAATTTTGGGAGATACTATATATGGGTTTTGAGAGTAGTTTGAGAATTTTTATTACATTGAGAGAAATAGTTTATCTTTGGTTTTATCCTTTCTTTTAGGATTAAATTTGACAAAAAGGATTAAGGCTTAAAAAAAATTAAATTTGGAATGATGAAAATAAAGATGGGATTTGCTAATAATACTGAATGTTTGGATAAGCACTGCAAAACAGATGTAATTGGGAAGAAAACTTGACACTTCTAATAGAATTTGAATTTCTTTTTTTTTTTTTTTTTGTTTTCATTTAGAATCTGATTGGATATTTGGTTTTGAAAAGATACAATGCTAATTTTTGGAATACTAATTTACCTAAAATGGTGATCAGTTGCAGGACAGTTTGTTGTATTCGAGGGCATATTGGGTTAGTAAAACTATAATAGCGTGGAATGTAGATGTTGGGGATGGTTCCTGCTACTTGTATGCAAGTAAAGTTGCTGCTTTATCTGTTACAGATGATGGAATTCAAGGTTTGGATTAGGCTAACAATTACATTTTAATCGTGGTGATCTAAGTTTCTCATAAGCCTCTTGTCTTTGTTGTAAATCAAAAGACGGCTGTCTAAGTTTGATGTAATCTTTGTCATGATAGGCCAGGATGCAGAAATTAAACTTGAGGAAGACAGAAATGGGCTGCCTCCAAATGTAACAAAATTTCTTTTCCCAGTTGCAGTAATAATTTAAACTTTTAGTTCTACCACTGCTAGTTGTTGTTGGTCTCATTGTGTGGTTTGCCTACACATTGGTTCTTATTTCTGCCAACATATAATAAAAGCATATTTTTAATAAGTTTGAAGTACTCCTTGTAATTGACTTACACCTCTAGCCTTGAGCTTGATAGGTAATTGAGAAGTTTCCTCATATTCAAAATTATAGAGCTTTCAAAGTGCCTCCTGCTCTGGACGCCAAAAATCTCCTCAAATGCCAATTAGCAGTTGCTGCATTCAACTGTACGCATTTTGGCTGTGTTTTGTTTCTTTTCCTTTCTCTTCTATTTATGTGGAAATTATTTGCCACCAGTAATTAAGAAAGTAGATGATCTCATATCAGGATAATAAGTTTTGAAGTATCCTCAGTTATGTCTTGGACATTTTTTAATTATATTTCTGTTTTTGCTGACAACCTATTGCTGCCAATTCAGTTTTAAATTTGTTTATTCAAGTATATATTTGTATGCTTGTTTTGTCCATCCAATGATCTGTTGGACATTTTCAATTGGGTCTTTTCTTTTAGTTGGTAACATTGGTTTGGTGATGTGTTAGGGTAAATTATTGCCGCCATTCTGTGTTTCTTGTCCATTTTCTCTGGAAATTGCATCCTATATTTTGTAAGCTCTATTGTGTGAGCATTAATTTGTTTGATGAAGTCACTCTTATCTATTTTCTGGACACATTTATTATCAAATTCTCTTTGTCTGAATGAACATAATGCATCTAATTTCTTTTGGCCGGTTAGTGCTTTTAACTTGGTGCCTATCATTTATATCTCCTTTATCCTTCTTCTATACAGCCCATGGAAAGTGCAGCAATGCTACTGGTTTGCAGTTACCTGGCATCCTGGATGAATTATTCTCATATGATGGTCCTCTTGGTGCACATTATTTAGGAGAAGTGGTGTCTCTATACCTTTGGGCTCCCACTGCCCAAGTATGCACTATTACTTTAGAAAAAAATTGAAGAAGTCTTGTTTATGCTCTTTAGAATCATTCTTTTTTGCTTATTTGTGAATCAAATTAGGCAGTGCATGCTCATATCTATAAGGATCCAATGGGTGGGAGTCCCCTGGAAATAATCCAGCTGGTGGAAACTAATGGTGTTTGGAGTACTAAAGGACCAAAAAGATGGGAAGGCTGTTACTATGTGTATGAAGTATCTGTCTATCATCCAAGCACCTTGCAAATTGAAAAATGTTATGCAAATGATCCATATGCAAGAGGGTATGCTGGTTCTCTCTGCTAGCCAACAATTCTCTGGTATAGCTGTGCGTGATTTGTGTCTAAAGTTATGTGGTCTGCTTTTACCTGATCATGGTTATATTTATGTAGTTGAGATAAAGATCATATATATTTAATGTGCTGTTTATGCTGTTTCCTTGTTGAATCAGGCTTTCATCAGATGGAAGGCGAACTTTGTTTGTTAATCTTGATTCCAACGGTTTAAAACCTGAAGGATGGGATGAATTGGCAGACAAGAAACCTGATATACTTTCTTTCTCTGACATAAGTATATATGAATTACACATACGGGATTTTAGGTATATATGTAATTCTTATATTGTTCTTACAACGTAATCTAGGTCACATTTACTTTATTTCCTGAGAACATTATAGGTTTTATGGGTTAGTATGTAGTATGTTATAAGATTTTTCTCAGGTGGTGTTCCAATAGTTTGTAGAGTTATTGGATCAGAAGAGTCTCTTCAAACACCAGGCCCCAAACTTAAAATGTGGAGCCTTCCCTGTCTATGGTTTTCTCTATTTGGAGCTGTGGCTCATGTTACCCTTCATAATTTGGTTCATTTGAAGAGAACATGTCTGGGGGGATTGGGAGTGGGGAGGAAGGAGGAGGGTGAATCTGAACTATAGCCTGCTTGTTCCTGCTCCTTCTGAGGATCAGGGAAAGTAGGCTAAGGTTTGTGTAACCTAAAGTGTCCACATGTTCCTATTTTAGGTAATGTGCAAAATTAGGGTCATTTTTTGTTTCTTCTTTGGCCCTTGTGCAGTGGTCAGCAAGTTGTGTTAATAATGAGAATCTTTGTCGCTACTGCAGTGCCAACGACAACACTGTTAATCCTGACTTTTGTGGCGGTTATATGGCTTTCACCTTGCAGGTAGTTGTGTTCTTGTGATCCATATTTTTGGAAGAAAGTTGTTCTTGAAAGAATGCAAAGGTTTCTTGGCTAGTCTGTACTATAATTCTAAGATGTTTATAGTTCCTGCTACAACACAATTTCTGAGCATACATGATTTAATTTCCTTTGCATCATTCCTTTTTGGAATTGATGTCGTTTTTAATCTTAAATAGGATCCTTGATTGATTTGAAAGAGTAAAGCAAGCTTTGCAGTTTCATTGGAATTTGGATTCTAATGCAAATGTATCTGTACAATATGGAATTAGAAATACTACCACTGTACTCCCTCTGTCCCAATATCAATGTCTTGTTTGACTTTGGCACATGGTTTTAGGAAAATTTTTTCATTTTTCGCCTTTGTTATATTGAAAATTTTGAAATTATCTTTACTGTTAAGTATTCTTTTAATATACAAGAAGTGTAAAATGTAAAGAAGGTTTAAAGCCGTGAATTACAGACAATGATGTTTGGTACAAGGAATAGTGTTGAAAAATTGCATGATTTAAAAGCAAAGTTTTCGTTTTGTTACACAAGAGATGGTATTTCTGAGTTTGGGTGCCTTGCTGTGAGTCGGCCTAAAATCCATCACGGCATTTGTGTGATCCACTTCTGTAGTTACTAAGGAAAGAAGCAATAAAAGTTTAACGAGTGTACATATATATTTTCACATGTAAGGAAAAGAAAATACTATGATTATGCACTTCTGTTTCCTTTTCTTTGTGATAAAGATGATTATGCATGATTATTTGGTACTTAACAATAAGTACATACAATTTGAAGGACTCAGCAGGAGTGCTCCATTTGAAGAAATTATCAAATGCTGGCATCACTCATGTTCATTTGCTGCCAACATTCCAGTTTGCTGGTGTTGATGATGAGAGTGAGAACTGGAAGTATGTGGGTAAGAGGATTTCCTAGTTTAATATCTTGGATGTTGCATTTAAAGCAACAATTTCTCCTGTTTCTAATTCCCTTCCCTTTGGGGGATAGAACCTTGTTTTTTTTTTTTTTTTTTGGGGGGGGGGGGGGGGGTGTGGTAAAGAAAAGTATGCTTTCATGTATCAAGAATCAATGCATTCGTAAAATTCATTTGGTCTTGACTTAGGTGAGTTTAAAGTTAGTTCCTAACACTTCAGCTTATTGGGCATCATTTAAAAAACTCGTTTATGTTAAGCTTCCTTCCATTTGTGTTGGTTTTCATTTTCTTACTCTTGTCCTTTTTGATCCTAACTCGCCTAAATCATGACTTCAGAAAAATTAAACAAAGTGGGAGGAGAGGGTGGGGGGCTTAAAATCATCATACTTTGGACATACAGATATGCAACCTTAATGTCTGTTTGTATGTCCAAATATGATGATACTATTAAAAATGGCTTGTCAATGTAACATTACTTTTTCTTAATATTTATTTTGTAAATTGGTTACTGATCTTTCCCTCTCAGTGTTGAATATATATATATATATAGAAAAATAAATATATTTATTTTTTTATTAATATCTATGCTTGGTTTTGGCTATCCTAAGTTGTGTTGGAGGTACTTATTTGTTCAACATCACCTCTGTTGCAGATTATAAGATTCTGAAGAAGCTACCACCAGATTCAGCTGGGCAACAAGCGCAAATTACTGCCATCCAGAACGATGATGCGTATAACTGGGGGTGAGCATGTGAATGCAATTTGGATAACAATTGTCATATCTGTTACCTTGTGCATGTTTTAATGCTTTCATTGATTGCCTTATGAAGGTACAATCCTGTTCTCTGGGGTGTCCCTAAGGGAAGCTATGCAAGTGACCCAAATGGCCCATGTCGTATAATTGAGTTTAGAAAGATGATTCAGGTCTAGATATTTTTTCTTTTCTTCCTTGTCATGTCGGGGCCATTGAGTGTGTAAAGTACTCTTGCCAGAACCATTGACATTTTTGCTTTGTTGGTCCATATATGAAACTTAAGAAGTTCATCTTTAGTCATTTTAATGATTTCATTTTCCGATTGCAGGCACTCAACCATATTGGTCTGCGTATTGTGTTGGATGTTGTCTATAATCACTTGCATGCAAGTGGTCCTTTTGATAAGGATTCTGTTCTTGATAAGGTCACTGTTTTTCTGGTGTCCATACCGCTTATACTATTTCGGTAGTAATATTTGTTATCCTTTTGTTGTGACAGAAAGTTTCTTATAGATTGTCCCAGGTTACCATCTGAGAAGGAACAATGATGGTTTTATTGAGAACAGTACATGTGTGAATAATACTGCTAGTGAGCATTACATGGTTGAGCGCTTGATTATTGATGATCTTTTGAGCTGGTCAATCAATTATAAGGTGATTAATTATAATTTGTTACGGTTTCTGGGTAATTAGATCGCTTTATTTCTCCTATATGTAGGAAGTTTTCTTCCCTACTTTTCTATAGTTGTATTAGTTAACCATGTAATATGTTGTCAGGCTAAATTAGAATTCTTATTTTTCTATGAAGTGTTACTGAAGTATATGGGTACTTTGTCCATCATTGATGTTAATTTTTTGATGGTGTTGTCAGGTTGATGGGTTTCGTTTTGATCTTATGGGTCACATAATGAAAAGTACGATGGTATGTAGGTTACTTTGTCTCAAATTTTGAAATTTACTATTAAAAATTTAAAGAGAAGTAGCAAAGGCTTCCATTGAAATTCTAGTTGCATATGTTTTTGTGAGTTTTTCCATGTTTAGATTAGTCATAAGGATAAGGTGATGACCAACATTTATGGGTCATACAAACGTGGTCTACTGATGGAACTGAGTTGTATATTTACGTTAGTTGGCTGTTAAATGTTTCTGCTTGGTGTATTCAAATTATGAATGATGGCTGTGCTGTTATTTAATGATAGAAGTTCCAACTTGTAGTCTATTGGTTTCTTATTGTCCACATAAATTCGTTTCAAACTATGGTCAATGGATATATAAATTCTTTTCTAGTGAGACTTACATGGTTGAGTGTTTTGATTATTGACAATCTTTTAAGCTGGGCAATGAAATTATAAGTTGATTATATATAATTTCTTGTGGTTTTGGTGTATTTATATCGCTTTATTTCTCCTATATTTAGCCATGCAATTCAGACAGAACTCATATGATCTCTGCATAGGTGAAAGCAAAAGATGCACTGTGGAGCTTAACAAAGGAAAGAAATGGGGTTGATGGTTCAAGAATCTATATGTGAGTTTCCATGAAATGATTTTTCTTTCTAGGTGACTCCTTTTTTTGTGCTTATGTTACTTTATTGGAAATGGCTCTATATATCATATACCAAAAATAGTTGGGCAGATTAGAAGTAGAAAATCCTATAAAAGTAGGGTACTTTAACATGTCGCAATTCAGACATTAATTTTCAAAAAGAATTGGTTTAGTTCAAACCTTCCATCCAACTTTATTTAGAAAATTAATGGTAACTCACAAGAAAATATCTTTTTGAGTTGCTTGTTTTTTCCTTTTCCTTTATTTTTTTTTATATTTCTCTTGTTTTTCCCTTCATTTTCTTCTTTTTTCTTCTCTCTTTCCAAAACGCCTTTTCACTTTCTTTCTCTAACCTTCTCCTACACCCCTTTATCTCTCAATTGCAGCCAGCCACTGAGGAGTGAGAGAGAATGTTAGAGAGACAAATCAGGGGAAGGGGATGGAGAAAGAGTGAGTCCAGGGTGTTTTGTAGATAGAAAAGTGAAAGAAAAAGGAAGAAAAAGAGAGAAAAGAAAAGAAAAACAGTTATGGAATCAAAATGAAGTTGTCTTTGTTGATGCAAGAATTGTTGGATTGCGTTTAGTCACAAGGTATTGTCCGCTTTGGGGTCTAGTCTCACAGTTTTGTCTTCTGAAAAAAGACATCTCGGTAAGGGAATGGGCGTGCCCTTGCTTATAACCCATAGTCCAATCCTTGGCTATTAATGATGTGAGATCTTTCCCCCTCAAACACTAGCCGTCAAGATGGGTGAATTGTTCTTTTGTTGAGGACCTGTATGGGATTCCCGCAGATGTGCCAAAATGTTGAGGTCAAAATCTGTCATAATTGTCTAGAACAACGCTCAACCTGCAAAACTAAGACAGTTTGAGGACACCGGAGTTTGTACTTCGAGGTGCTTTCTGATGAGCAAGTCAGTATCTTGTAAGTGAATAGAGATAAGATAATGAGAGTTAAAATAAGAGTGAAGAGAATGAGCCCTTTGGAGGCTATATTATCTTTAGATATAGGGTAGTGAGATTACAATAATGCCCTTAGGTTAATTTCTATACATACACTTGTCCTATTGAAGGAGAAAGATTCCACAATCTTAATACCAAGGATTGGATTGTGGCTTATAAGCAAGGGCATGCCCATTCCTCTACCAAGGCATCTTTTCTCAAAGAACAAAATTGTGAGAGCAGGCCCTAAAGTAGGCAATACCTCATAAGTGGCTGTAGTGTTGACATTCCTTGCATCAACAGATGGTGCCGTATGTGAGAACCCCAAACTGGCCCTCAAGGAAAGTGCCGTCCACCGCAGGTTAGGAGGCTAGTGTTGAGGGAGAAAGATCCCACATCATTAATAGCAAGGATTTGACTGTGGCTTATAAGCAAGGGCATGCCCATTCCCCTACGGAGGTGCCTTTTCTCAGGGAACAAAACCGTGAGGGTAGGTCCCAAAGAAGACAATAGCTAGTAGTCGGGTACAGTCCAACAATCCTTGCATTAACAGATTTAATGAGTTCTGTTTGAATTGCAACATGTATAAATTAAGTGTTTTAGAGGAAATTATGCAAAATCCTGAGGGTTTCTTTGTACTTTCTCTATGTATTTTAGAGTTAGGAAATATTTGTAATTTTCTTTCCAGCAGCTATACTTGGTGTTTTTAGTTCGAAATCTTCTTACTTGCAGATATGGTGAAGGATGGGACTTTGGTGAAGTTGCTGAAAATGGACGTGGGATAAATGCTTCGCAATTTAACATTTGTGGGACTGGAATAGGAAGGTACTTATAATTCTCATAAGAGATCGATATGCACTATTGTACAATCTCTATCTGTTTACATTTGCTTTGTTTAAACATATGTTTACCTGTAATCCAAATAAAATTGGCCTTGTTTGACTCAGCACACAATTTTAAAGAAATTTTGACTTTAAGGTATTTTATATTAAAGTTTAAATTTCTTTTTGTAATAATATCGATGTTCAATGATTTTCTTAATGCCAAAGAGCAAAGAAGAAAAATAATGAAAAACTAATTTTGAATATAGATAAAGTAAGGTTTTTTTTTTTTTTTGAAGCAGATAATGTAAGTTTATAATTTATTTATTTTTAGATAAAGTAAGTTTTAGATGTTCAAAAAAAGGAAAGAGGTTATAGTTTGTGTTCATCTGAAAATTGCAAGGAGAACATTCATTTTGAAATAAATGGAGTATTTTCTAATTAAAATACTTACTATAATAGAGGTTTCCTTTCATGGTTAACTTGATTACTTCTGCGATGGTTTTATCACATCTATTGTAATTCGAATTTCCATTGATTAGCAATATCTCTTCTAGGAAAAAGGAATAAAAAAAGATATACATATATTTGGTATTTAAATCTGAATCCTTGGCTTGTAATTGGCTTTGTAATTATGATCATGCTAGAGTGACTTAAAAGAAGCATTGGCCATTGAGGATAAAATATGGACAAGCCATTGAACTTACCTCAGTTCTTAAATTAAGCCATTATATTTTATTTGGTTCTACTAAACCATTGAAATTTTAATTTGGTGCAAATAAATCCAATTGCTAATGTATCTGTTACCGACACTGATAACATTTACAATTGAAAATAAAGAGACCACTATAAAATATGGAATATTCCCTCGTTGATTTATTTTAATTGCATTTAAATAGTAGTTCAATGGTTATGGAACAAAACACTAAGTGCAGATTTAGACAAATTTTAGACCCTTTTTATGCTTTATCACAAAAGACTGCTGTGTGCTTTTGCTACCATTTTGTCACCAATGCCTGCAACTTTTATTTTTCTATCATTTCTCTCAAATTCAAAAAGATCATCATCTTTTCCATGTGGACATGCATTTTTATTAAGCTTTGTTTGGTTTTTGCATTGTTAAAATTTTTCTTCAGCTTTGATGATCGAATTCGGGATGCAATGCTTGGTGGATCTCCATTTGGTCATCCTCTCCAGCAAGGCTTCATAACAGGCCTGTTTTTGGAGGTAGTGAAAGATTTAATCCTGTAACAAGGACTTAACCTTCTTGATATTATGTTGTCTTGTTGAACCACGCACTTTAGAAAAAAATGGCTACAATGTGAATCTATTTTGTAGCCACTTGGACTAATTTTTGACTTGATCTTACCTTTTTAGAACATTAATAAAATATGGGTCTAAAACCGTTATCTATTAGAAAAGTTGAATAAACTCACGAACTGTGTTTGCTCCCCAGTGATTGGTCATCATCTTTTGGTGTAAGGTTGTCCTTGAATAATTTTTAATTTTGCCTGATCTTTTTGTTTAATAACTGAAAATTTCTTGTTTTCTATATCAAGGACTTGTTTTGTCAAACTATAACAATAAGGGCGTGACTCTTATTGAGGAAAATAATTGGCTCCTTTAAGTTGTTTATGTAGAATATATGGCTATAAAGGTTGGGAAATTGGTGAAACTGCTTTTGAAAAGATCTTTAAGTTTCTTTAAGTTATTACCATTAAAGCATCTAAACCTCAAACTATTTCGTAATTAATTGAGAGTACTAACTTGAATGTAAGGCCATTATATAGCTCAAAATTAACAGATGCCGGATTTCATGCCATTTAAAACTCCCTCTCATGTGTAGGGTCTGCAAGCCAAATAGAACAATTCACACAATGGCCTATCACATGGACCAAAAGAATGTTCTTAAAACAACATAAACTGTGCATTAAGACATCCAGCCCAAAACAAATTGCCACTAGGTGGAAAAGCCTAATCTCAATATAAGGCTGCTACAAAATCCCAAACTTAATTGATCTAATTATCAAGCACGATTTAACAGTTACATTTTTGGTTCATCCTTCTAATAATTTCTTGGATTCTTCCATGATATGCATCCAAAAATAGTTATTTTTTATCCATATTCTGCAACAGTTGATATTATTGAGAAGTGTTATTGTCAGCTTCTTGCCTGCATTTTGCCTTGGATGAACAACGATTTCATAAAATAGCTTTTGCTTTAGTTTATTGGGCTTTGCTATATTATAGTTTGAAAAACTGACTGTTTTTGCATATGCCTTTTCTTTGAGAAATATACATTACCATGGTTTGATTTAGTATCCTTATTATTTGTCATTGCAGCCTAATGGTCATGATCATGGTACAAAAGCTGTTGAAAGAGCGATGCTTGCTTCAGCAAAGGACCACATCCAGGTTAGTTGTCTTGATCTGCACATATGATAATCTGGAATAAATGGTTTTAACCATATACTGCTCTAATTGCATACTCTTCATAAATTGATATGGTGATGTCATTTTGGACTATTAGATTTTGTGGTAACTAGTGCCAATCAATTTTATATTGCTGGACTTATGAAGATTCAACCGTTTAGCAGAATGGGTTGGGAATTTTAGTGTATGTTGAAGTTTTATTATATTGCTAGACTCTTTTTTGAAGATTTATAGCTAAGAACCCACTTAAATGCTATTTCATCTTGCAGTGTATATATCCACTTGTTTTGTGGTTGAGTTGATAGCATCTGCATACAAAGTTGGTAAATGCCCTGGAAAGTAAAATTAAAATAGTTGTTAAAATAAAAATTTATCATCCTGTTTCCTCTTATTAATCTGTAGCTTGGAGAGTAATACTTTTGCAATCCGACTGTGTGTTTGTCTGTGTATAACTCAATTATAGATACCTATACAGGTACATAAGAAAGTTGTGCCCATACTTTTAGATGCAGCTGCTGGAAATTGGACTATACTTATCATCGTACAATTGTTGCATGTTGTTGTCATGAAACAATTTATGATGCCCATGCTTTCAGATCCAGATGCTGCAAAATGGATTATCCTCTGCTTTGCAACTAATTAAATTTGTTTACTGTGATTAGGTTGGTATGGCTGCAAATTTGAGGGATTTTGTGCTTACTGATTTTGAAGGAAAGGAGGTATAGATTAATCTTCTTGGAATGATGCATCTATATGCGAAATGCGATTATATCTGCTGTTATATTTAGTTCTGGAAATTTATTTTGGTGATGCAACGATATAATTTCCTTATGCTAAAAAGTATAGGTCTCATATTTAGTTTTCTTTTGCTTGTAATGGGATTTATTTGTTATGCTTTTGTCAACCAAATTGTTCTTACAGTGAAGGTGTGTTCCCTGAGTTTCTTGACAATCAGCTCAATTGATGCATAAATAGAAAGTTGTTACTCAATATATCTGGGTTTTCAGATGACAGCATTAAATGCATGATACGTATATCCATTGTCGTTGATGTAAGAAATATTATATATTTCTTACATAAACGACCATGGAAAAATTGTGGTTCTGGACAATCTCCCTAAGTTTGTATACAGCTAGCAACTTTTTAATTTAGAAATTGCTTCATCTTTTTTGTCACTACATCTACCTTCACAAGTGTGTGACAGATTTTCTTTTATCTTGGGCTTAATATTTCCATCAAGCCCGAAAGTGTTGCTACTCTTCCATTCTCACTAAAGCTTCTTGTATGTTTTATACTTCAATTTCTATCTATTATAATTATTCCTTTTTTTAAGCCAAGAGATGCTATCTCATGTTGTTTCATTTTAAATTGATGTTTTCTCTTAGAGGAAAGGATCAGAAGTTTTCACTTATGGTGGGACACCTGTTGCTTATGCTTTATGCCCCACAGAAACAGTATGAATCCTACTTTCTGTCATTACGTCTACTTTGCTTAGATTCATGTACCCCTCTTTGGTTTGAATGTATGCATTTTACTTGCTGGTGCAAAGTTTTATAGGATATGTGCTTTCAGTCATCCTTAGATTAGTGAGAATCTCCAGCAGCTCCCCTCCTCCTGTGGGTAAAACCCTGTCCCCAACAGACCAAGAGAAGGGAAATGAAGGTGGTTAACAAATCTCGACTTCCAAAATGATTGCTATGAACTGGTGCTATGGAAATCCAAATGGTTTGTTGGTGGAAGATTATTTTGATGATTCAATTTTTAGGAACATTCTGTTAAGTTTTTAGAGAGACATCTTTGTTCTATATAAATGCTGCAAAACAAACAACGTTTAGGCAACACAATCAACACTTAAGTCATCAGAAAAGATATCGCAAGATATTGACAATACTGCTGTACCTTGTTCTTATAACTTGTTTTTGGTCTTGCAAAGGGTTGGTGTATTCTTCATTGCTTGTATTTGTTTGGTTTCTCTTCTAGAGATCCAAATCTGACAAATTTTAACTTTTGTATATTCCATTTTAGGAATAATATATAGATTGCCTTAAATGGGTGGGTAGGATAGTTGACTGCACAGGAAACAACGCAACGGTATAAGCTATTATAAAATTTGCTATGATTAAGGAGTGGAAATACTCCAAACTATTGAGGAAGACTTGGGACCTTGATGGAGATCAAAATTTTCTATTGCCCAAATTCATGGAATGGCCATCTTGGAGATGGTTTCTTTGGTGAAAATGGAAGCAATTGTTTAAATATTACCTTCCTGTTTGTTTTTTCATGGAGGGAATCTTGTCATTTCCATTGCATTGTCATTGAAATTTTGATGCAAATTTTCTTTAGAATGAACCATTGGCATTTTTCATCATATAAATCTGCAGATTGGACTGCATGTCCACAAAAAAAAAAAAAAAAAAACAAAGTTCTTTTATATGTTTAATTCATTAATATAATAAGTATATTAATTAGTTAGATGGATTAAGTTGTTTGTTTGTTAGATTCTTTTTTTCTATTTGGTCAGAAATTATATCATTTTTATGATTTTATAATCTTGATGCAACAAGTCAGCCAATGTGGTTGGTTCTTTGCTGGAAGTTTTTGTTAAACCATGCTCTGTAAGAATGCTCAAGTTCATTGACTGTACATCATGCATTCTAAGATTCCATGGGTTGCTGATTATGCTTATTCTGATCCAAATGAGATATCAATACAAACTACGGATATCTCAGTTCAATGTCAATTGTTGTTTGTTCAACTCTTTAATAAGAGTATAGTCTTTCTTGAAGCAACAGCAGCTATGCATATTTTAGTTAAATATCAATTGTATACATTCCCTGATAAAAAGGTAAGCATTCTTTTTTAAGAGTATAATCTTTTCCAAAACCATATAGTTTATATCTCTGATCATTTTCCAGGTCAATTATGTTTCAGCTCATGACAATGAAACCCTATTTGACATTGTCAGCTTGAAGGTATGCTCATGATGATACTAATAATAATGTTCTATCCCAATTTTCCAAAAAATAAAAAGATAATGTTCTATCCTACTGCAACTATGACTTCTAACTTTCCCTCTTGCAGACTCCAGTGGAAATATCTGTGGAAGAGAGATGCCGGATAAATCATTTTGCAACAAGTATAATTGCACTGTCACAGGTTCCCCATTGCAAATATTATCAATAATCTAATTTATGTATCTGCATTGACCAATGATCGTAATATATTGAAGGAACTTAAAGTATGTAGTGACAAGAAGGTACCCCCCTTAGGAGTCATGTGCTAACTGATTCAATTTCTTTTTCCTAATGGGGCTAATAATGCTACAAATTAGCTTTTGCATCTGAACCGCCTAGCCTGTGAATAACTTATCGATAATTAGGTTGAATATTAAAATGGTGCAACCTAAACTTGTTTTGCTATATTTTGGCATTTCAAATCTATTTTCCAATAGACTAAAACA
This sequence comes from Theobroma cacao, assembly GCF_053813885.1. NCBI lineage: Eukaryota > Viridiplantae > Streptophyta > Magnoliopsida > Malvales > Malvaceae > Theobroma > Theobroma cacao. The sequence continues at coordinate 5,389,374 of NC_142648.1, forward strand.
CACTCAGGTGAAATATTGATGTCTTCACATGAGTGTGTTTATACTATTGGATGCAAACCTATTTTTAATCCCATAGTCTTAAACATGATCAGGTGAAGCTATCATTGCTTAAATACATAAGTACTTGGTATCTCTCATTTGGCACAAAAAATAAATGAATAAATAAGCTCCAAAACTTATTTGAAATTAAATGATACAAATATTGAAGCAGATATGTGTGTGGTTCATTGTGAACAGTGATGAGCTCTGGAATTTTAAGGATCAAGCGACCAGCTCAGTATAATCTATAATGATCCATTCTGCTTTTGCTGACAATTGGATATATTTCTGAATATATCTTTATTGTATTGTTAATTTTTTATTCTGTTATATATATAGGGAATACCATTTTTCCATGCTGGGGATGAAATGCTACGCTCGAAATCACTTGATCGTGATTCATACAACTCTGGTGATTGGTTCAATAGGTCTGCTTTCTCATTTCAAGTTTTCTATTTTGGTTTATTGATCATTCCATAAATTTGATTTTTATTCTGATAAAAGGGTAATTCAATTATCTCCATGATGATATTGTAACAAATTGTTAAGCTGCCCCTGATGACAAATAGATGTTTTAAAACCAAATAGGTCTAGTTACTCTTTCCTGAGTGTGGCTGCTAGCTGTAACATATCTCAGCTCTTCTCAACTTCAGTTTTTACTTGTTATGATTTACAGACTAGACTTCACGTACCATTCTAACAACTGGGGTGTTGGCCTTCCTCCAAAAGAGAAAAATGAAAAGAATTGGCCACTGTAAGCATCATCTTATTTCCTTTTCGTTTTAATTAATTCTCTAATAAAGGGTAATGTTATGGCACTAAAATCTCTACAGTGCCAGTTAGCCGACAATTATTCTACTTTTTAGAGAGTATTGTATGATATTCCCAATGATATTGGGTTCTGTCCTTTCAGAATACAGCCAAGACTGGCAGATCCATCCTTCAAGCCTCAAAGGAGTCACATCCTTGCAGCAGTAGAGAACTTTATGAACGTCTTACGCATTCGGTATTCTTCACCTCTTTTCCGTTTAAGGACAGCAAATGCTATCCAGGTGAGCAAAGGCATTATGAACTTACATGTACAAGTTGAGAGTTTGAGATTCCATGACATCACTGTGGAATAGAATCAAGGACTACACTTATGTTTGTTAACTGCACAGAATCTTCAGGGCTTTAGGTCAAAGCTAGGTTAGCCGTATCTTATTTGTTGATAGACCGACTGAATTTTTGCAACATTCTTGATCCTTGTCATTTGAACTTCTTTTTTTTGTGGCATTGACAAAGATATGCATGGTTGGGATGTGAATTTCTGAAGTTTAAGCCAATTTTTCTTCTTTTTGAGTTATGGTGGGTTTTAACAGATGCCCAAAGGGCAGTTCTTAAGCTGTCTAATTTCAAGGCAACTATTGAACTATGCTCGAATCTTTCTAGAAATAGTGAATTTATTCAATATTATCTGTTTCTAGCCCTTAATAATATGGGGCTTTGATTTCTAGTTGAAAATCTTTTTCATGTTTTGAGTTGATCCGACCATCTCACAATCCAGTGGCTATACTTATAATAAAGAAGGTTATAGAGTGCAGTTCTTTGTCAATATCAATGACTAACCTTAAACAAAACCTTTCATTTAAACATGTTCAGACTACAATGAAAGAGTGATGATGGATTTCTCCTCAGGAAACAACAATTATCCTCATCTTCTGTTTTCAAGATTTCCTTTTCATTACATAATGTAAAACCCTGATGAATCTATTCCCTTATATTATCTTATATCATTGTAAAATGTAAAACCCAGCCAAATGCATTTGCTACCTTTTCTGATATCAAACTAAGCTATAGCAACTGATGTTTCTGGAAAATGCATATTGATCATACGACTTGATTTGCCTCATAGGTTTAAATTTTCTTTTATTATAATGTGGGTTTTCCTGCTTCCATTTTCTATACTGTTTCCCTTGGTTGCCTGTCCACTCACTCCACAATGTAAGATGAAACATGACAATGACGTAGTTCATTTTGAAGCTGAAGACCGCCACCTCCTTGACCATGTTAGCTTTAGTCTTTGTAAGAATGAATCTGTTAAATGGCAACATTAGGAGAAAGTTGCACGAAAAAACCTATCAGGAACTAACTTTCTTATGAAATGATATGGCTTATGTCTCCAGCAACGAGTACGGTTCCACAACACTGGTCCATCATGGGTCCCTGGCCTCATTGTGATGACCATTGAAGATGGTGACGAAGGTGTCCCAGGGATATCTCAGTTAGATCCCAAGTGGGTATTACATACATACATTATATATATACATATATATATATATATGTAGATGTATATATTATCTATCATAGTTTCGTAATTCGTTGTTTTTTACAGCTTCTCATACATTGTGGTTATCTTCAATGCATGTCCAACTGAGGCATCATTCATTAGCTCTACACTGCGAGGAAGGACTCTTCAACTGCATCCCATACAGGTAGTTATAGTTTATTAGTTTGAGGACAGTAGTTGATATATTTCAAATGGCCATCTCTGTATTGGATGTTTTTACATTTTATTTCTGTTTAATAATTTTCAAAGCTATTGAACTAATCAATTCTAGCTTACTAGATGTTCTAAATGGTATTTTTGAGGTCAACAGAAAGATTCAAAAGAAAAAAAGAAGTATGATATTCATCACCATAGCTTTCTCCAATCCTATACTTTATGGATGAGAAGAGGGGATCAGGTAGGGAAAATATTGCATGAAACATGAAAACTTGGAAGTCTTAAATTGATTATTGTTTCGTAGTAGCTGTAGCATTTGATTGTTTCTCTTCCTCAGATTTTCTGAGCTATCAAAATACCTTCAATGGTTTGAATGAGGTATCAGGGTGGGAAGGATTGGATTTAGTGGGAATTCTCAAAAGCTATTTCTTGAATCGGCTCATATTTTCATTTGTTTATAGCTTTTAACACCCTTTGGTGTGAATAATATAACAGGTGATGTCAACTGATGAAGTTGTCAAGAACTCATCGTATGAAGCATTGTCAGGGTGCTTCACTGTGCCTGCAAGAACAACATCAGTGTTTGTTGAGGCTAGAAAAAATTTGAACAGTTTGTGGTGCTGAATTTGTCCTTGAACATGCATCTTATGTTTGTTAAAAGTTGGTGCCTTGTCAGAGGGTTCTCCCTTATGCAGAGGTTCTTAACTGCAGCAGCATCAAAACTTGACTAGAGATCTGGAATGGTAAGCTACCTGCATCAATTAGACCATATTATCGGTAACAACTAGATGCTTAATGCGTTGTGAAGGTAGGAGAGCAGATACTAAGCAGGATTGGCATGACAAAGTGATGATTAAAGATTCAGTGTTCAGTGTTGATATTGATGAGCACAGATGAATGTTGGAACCTTTCACTTTTGTAATCGTGATTTATACTGTTCTTTTCTCCTGTTAAGGAAGCTACCTGAATCGAGAAGCCTTCAATGAATGTAATGCATTTTTACAGTTGAACAGATACTTGCAAAGGATGAAACATGCTTTCCCAACAAAATGTGCCATCATGTTTTTTGCTATTCATCTGTATAATATTTGGTTCGTACATGTACCAAGATGTGTATTGTCACAATTCTATTTGACATAATGCTAGTCTCTAATGAATTCGTACTTGAGAATTACACTTCTTAGATTAAGGTGAAAATTCATTGATTAAACAGACTTAGAACTCCAATACGTATATATATTTGATGATTATTTTTTGATGTATTGAATATCACTATATGGATTTGGAAGGCTTAGGAGGGATAGACTAACTCTTCTTACTGTAAGCATATTATATTTGTTGCAAATTTTCAACAAGCTCATGTTTTTAAGTGTTGCAAACTAATTGATTGGATTCAAAACAGAGATTGGAACAACACCAATAAATTAAAAGAAATAAAAAGCAATGTCATTCAAGCCAAATCCACTCATAAGCAAACATTAGAAACATGGAACCAAATCTTACAAACCCAATGAAGCCAACACTTACATACTGTTAAAGATTGACAAAAGAAGGAAAGGAAGGCTAGAAGTGAACTCCTTGGCACGGAATTCTTCCCCATGGGACCTAGTTTTCCTTCATTTTTTGTTCCTTTCAAAACAAACTTAAAGTTGATATCAACACCCAACAAAAATTCATAAAACAGTGGAATACAATCTCACACAATAAAAAACACTAAGCGCTCTTTTCAACTGCACCTCCGCTTTATAAGAAAGCTAACAAACTCACCGACCCCAACAATCGTAGTGGATGGTGTAGTTGGGTGTACAAACTACACATTCCAGAGCTACATCTTGACAAGGTTGACAACAGAGAGAGCAGGTGTCATAACTCTTTTTGACAACAATGAGATGATGATAGTGTGGGTGAAGCATATATGGGAAAGTGATCCCAATCTTGATCTTCATAAATGGATGTTTTCCGAGAACACATTTCGGATGAACAGAGTTGTTACAAGTTGCACATTGATAAAACCAACGGTTTGGATCTCTTTTTTCTTCACATATATCACAATAATGTTGTTCTGGATCATCATTCTCATCATGAAAAGTAAGTTCTAAAAAGTGTGTATCACACTTGTACCGAATTTCTTGTGGTAGTGTAACACATGCAAAATCCAAAGCAAAAGTAGTGCAATCTTTGCATTTGTATGCACCATCGTAGCAAGTGACACCACAAGCGTTGCATCGCCCTTCGAATTTAAAATCAAAAAAGAGAGAGTGTTTGTGTCCTTGACATTTGAAGATATGAGAAATTGTAGCACACCTTAGACAGAAATTAGTGCCAGACCATTTGTCACTCTTGTAAACAAAACCACTGTAAACACGATCACACCTATTACACCTGAAAATGTCCGCTAAATCAAGGGTGGTGGGATATCGATAAAACCAAAGATGTTTTTTCTTGGATAATTCAGCACAGGTTTTGTGAAGAAGGAACTCGCATTCTGGACAATAAAAAAAGGAAGTTGAGATGGACAACATGCACGCATCACAATTTTTACCATCATCTTTCTTGATCTCGTTGCCTAATGTTAAGTCATGTTCATGGCTGCAGTGCTTTATCTTTGTGGCTTCTCCATGTTGGTTCATTTCAATGACACGAGTGATGGCAGAATTTGTAGCAAACCTTTCACTACACTCCTTATCTTGATCATTCACATGATCAATTATATCATACATCCCCTCCTCCAATGCACAATTCACATGGGCAACAAAATTGCAGTCTTGCTTCAAACACTTGTAATTGCCATACTCTATTTTCACTTCAGTGAGACAAATTCCACAATCACGGCTTTCAAGATCCTTTTTTTGAAAGTAATAGTTGTGAAAAATACAATGATGATGCCGTGTGATATTGATGATGCGTGGCAATGAAGTGCATTTTTTATGGACCATAACGTAGCATGTAGTACATATATAAGAAAAATAATTTCCCTCAGTACCACATGCATCACAAACGAATGGATCATGCCTTAACAATGGAGTGAATGAGTGCTCATGGTCAGTACTAACTTCAATAAAGGACCTTGGCTTCGACCGAACACAATCGATGTCAATGTGCAAATTGCAAGGAAGACAACTGTAAAACAAACTCCAATGATCCTTCTCACATTGCGTACAAACAAGCTTATCATGTTTAAGATAAAGAAGGTGTTTGCGATGGCAAGGGTGATCAAGTTGAGTGGGAAACTGAGCGCATTGTTTATGAAGGAAAAATCTGCACTCAAGACAAACATATAGGGAGTCTATCACTGGTTTCTGACACCAATGACAATCAGCTTTTTGGAGTTCATCTTCGGGATTTGCAATGAAGGCCAATGGATGTTCATGACTAACATATCTGAGCTCACGGAAATCTTCATCAATGTTATGCAATCGTAAAGCACATTTAATGTCAAGGCTAGCAAGGCAAGAAGTGCAACAATAATTAAACATCAAACGGTGTTCCTTGCACATATCGCAGGAAAGGGAGTTCAGCTTAAGAGTAAAGTAGGGTGCTTACGATGAAAAGGAGAATGACTAATTTCGAGAGGTGCCTCGGCACATTTTTTATGGAGGTAAAACTCGCATTCTCCACAGCCAAAACTTGGGCGGCCCAATAACGATTCCAAACAAGCTGAGCAAGGAACTTTACTTTGATCACTCTGCTCTTCATCATTGAACACCAATTCATGTGGATGGCTAAAATGTCGAATGTTCTCCATTCTCTCTCTCTCCTTCTCTTTCTCCATAAGTGAATAACAAATTTAGAGATGGTAAGGAAAGACACAAGAAAAAGGATTAGGCTATTGATCAATATTTATAACCAAAGCAATAAACTTGTTATTCTTTTCTCTCTCCTTTATTGCTGTAGATTCCTTTATTCTGTTCTTGTGTTTGTTAACAAGCCAACCTTAATTTGGAATAAACACATTAATAAAAAAAATAAAAATAAAAATAATAATAATGATTAATTAGCCTTCTTTTTTTTTTGTCTTCTTTTTGCTTAGTTGTAAGTAATTACTCACAATAATATATTTTAATAAATGATTATTTATAATTTTTGCACTAAAATAATGTTAATGGCTTTGACATTGAAAACAAAATTAGAAAGCAGACTATAATATTCAGATGTTATAATTCCTCCTCTCCAAACATATGCCTTTTATGTTCAGTATTTAACATCCTAATATGTTTAAAGTAGCATTTCTAAGGTTTTTGGAAGTGGACTAAATAATGATAACATATAGTCCTTTGCTTAACATCAAAATATACTAGGTCAATTATATACAAATTTTGTAGTATATAACATGATTGAATTTGGGCTGCGCATATATATTAGGGCATTCTCTCGAATCAAAATTGGAGTCTCAAATTCTTATTGATGGGTTCATATAGATAGTCTCAAGTATAAGTATTTTCTAGTATTTACAAATTTAATGCCATGGAAATAGTCTCTCTAAGGTAGACAAGACAATTATAATAATTCTCTTCTTTGATATCATTATGTGCAAACCTTTAGAAACAAATTTTGATTCCCAAAAAAATAATTTTTTATAAAAACTTTCTATTCTCATGCAATATTAGAAAATCTTATGGCTTAATAATTAAAATTAATAAAAATAAAATTGGAGTTACCATTTACGTTTTTTATGTAATCACTTTATATTTATAATATATATATATATATATAGAAGAGTAAATTACTTATTTTAATTACTTAGTTTTTCAAGAAATTTTTGTTTTAATCCTCCAGAATTTTGAAAACATTGTTATATTTGTCAACATTAATATATAAATGTTATTATTTTGATAACTCTACCATTAACAAGTTAATAGACCTCCACATGGTGTTCCACATCATTGACCTTGTTAAGTGCTATTGCCACCTGAACACCATCCATGTCATGTTACATATCCACATGACAAAAAAAAAATCTAAAAAAAATACTATAAATTTTAGGAATAACTTTTGATATCACATAGACATGTCCATTCAATTAGAGTCACTAACTTGAAATATCAAGTGGAGATTTTTTTTTAATTATTAAAAGATTAAAAATAACAACACCTATAAATTAAAGTTAATTTTTACAATTAGAGGATCAAAATAAAAAATTTAAAAAGTTAAGTGACCAATAAAATAATTTACTCTATATAAACTATGGTAATGGTCCAAAAAGATTTCATCTCTCAATTCGTACAAAAAAAAGGTCTTAAAATTTCTGAAATATATGGTTGAAATATGTAATAAATGGATAGATTAGCTTGAACTTGACAAAAGGAAGAGGAGAAGAATTTTATTTTATTTTATTTTTATCTTTTCTTTAAATCTTTTACATTCAAAACAACCAATGGATTAATTTAAAAAAGTAAATGAGGATTACTTTATTCTTCTTCTTTTTTTTTTGTAATTTTTAAAAGAATAATGAATGAAAAAGGTATATATATCTCATTATATAATTCCAACATTATATGATTGTGTGGAGCTATGAATATGCTTTTTGGATATCTTGATTGGAAAGTAAAACTCAATCCTAAAATAAAGCCATATTTACTTTATTCTCTTGTTATCATTTGCTCTAAAGCATTTCCCAACCAACAAGCAAAGGATGAATTGTTACGAAAGAGAAGCATCTTCATCTGCATTCAAATGTTTACAATCTTTCTTTTCTTCTCTTTCTTTTTGTTGAAAGGAGAATAAATAACTTTTTTGAATTTGATTTTTCTTTTGCCAATGTGTTGCACGAGAAAGTTATACAATTATGTAATGCCTCCATTGTGTAGTGATACAAAAATGGGCTTGATTGGTTCACCATTGCCTAGGCAAATGCTTGATAGACCAAACAAGAACGTATTAAGAGAAGTCATGGGTCAAAGCTTGTCCAAAATGATCCTGCTACATCACTTGTCCAAAAAGGCCCATCACCCTCCATTGCTTTAATTGAACCACCACTCAAAATAAGCACCAAACCAAACAAGACAAATAGCCATGTTACCAACCATGGTCATCAAGACCGGTAAAAAAGAAAAAAAAAAAAGAAAAAGTAATCAACATATTTCATCATGCTTTTTTACTCGCGTATTTTATTTAATTTAATCTCATTATTTAAAATTAAAATAATTTAATTTTAAAATTTTAAAAATTATTTTAATTTAATCTTTTTTTTAAATGACATCCAAATTGACTGTTAAAAAATTCAAATTGATCGTTAAAGATCATGACGCCAATACTGACGTAGCAAACAAAAATGGCTCATATTATATTTTTTATGTAATCACTTTATATTTATAATATATATAGAAGAGTAAATTACTTATTTTAATTACTTAGTTTTTCAAGAAATTTTTATTTTGATCCTCCAGAATTTTGAGAACATTGTTATATTTGTCAACATTAATATATAAATTTTATTATTTTCATTACTCAACCATTAACAAGATAATAGACCTCCACATGGTGTTCCACATCATTGACCTTGTTAACTGCTGTTGCCACCTGAACACCATCCATGTCAGTTATTCTTGTCATGTTACATATCCAGATGACACAAAAAAAAAATCTAAAAAAAAGAACTATAAATTTTAGGAATAACTTTTATTATCACATAGGCAGGTCCATGCAATTAGAGTCACTAACTTGAAATATCAAGTGGAGATTTTTTTTTTAATTATTAGAAGATTAAACATAACAACACCTATAAATTAAAGTTAATTTTTACAATTAGAGGATCAAAATAAAAAATTTTAAAAGTTAAGTGACCAATAAAATAATTTACTCTATATAAACCACGGTAATGGTCCAAAAGATTTCATATCTCAATTCGTACATGTTGGTATGTGGGCTCACCTTTTCAACAGAATATACCACTCCTTTTCTGATCGAAGAAGCTTGCCTTACAAATCCTCCTTCGTGCATATAACAATTTCTTCACTCTCGTTGATATGGAGTGGCTACTAGAGTCCTCCACAAGGAATTACAAGTTCCAAAACCCTATGGCCTTTGAGGGTGCCTCAAGAATGAAGAGAAAGAAAAAAAGGAGAAAACAGTTTCTTGGTTTTTCTCACTTACAAGAGAACTCACATTCACTCTTTTTGTTGTGTGTTGAAATTAGTACGTTTATTCACTATTTATAGACGTATTAGGGATATAGAGATAGGATATTATGTTTAAATTTAAACAAATTAAATTTAAAAATAATTAATCCTTATTTAAATTTAAACAAATTAAATTTAAATACAATGGATAGATAATTTAAATTTAAACAAATTAAATTTAAATTTATCCTATCTCAAACATTTATTATTAATTATTCAATTAAGATATATCAGAACAATATCTAATATTAATCAATTAACTATCCACAAATAATTAATAAAGTTGCATGCCATGTGGACGTACCACATTTAAATGCAACATCTCCCACTTGTACACATTGGCATTAATTTATACCATTCTCAATTTAACTCATTCTCCATTCATCGTCATACAGGAAAAATGGAATGTGCGACCAACGAGAAAATAAAGGTACCGGTGAGCAGTGAGATATTAAGTTACCATCTTACTAACAAAACACCACTCGAGTTCTCGTCATACCCTAAGTCATTTTAATCACACAACATTTTGCATCTCTGATCCCTCTTACATGTAAGAGCTATGCAGAATCTTTTTATGTGTCAAAACTCATGGTTATATCTAACAACCAATGTTTTTTATAACCGCCCGGGCAATGAGTTATAGACCATGTATGTGAGATGTATAATGACTTTTCCTTGGATACTCATGTCAATCCATTGAGATTTGACTGCTTTCCTAGTCATGCTCCGCTAGATCATATCATTTTTTTAACCCTTGGAAATCATGCTAAAGTAGCAACACCAAATCTCAACTTCATATCATATATCTAAGTCCAAAGGGTATAAAATTTAGACTACATAAGTCCTTAGGGCTCACACAGTGATGAAATAGGGATCTATTCAATCACTCCCTTCTATCGGTCGACTAATAGCACATACAGTATGAAATGTATGTTATGGTGGATCTTTTATTTAGGGTTTGTCACGTCAAAACCACTATATAGATCTCTGTCCAATCCCTACAAAAGGATTGACTTGAATCCCCTAAGATTCAAATCTAGCTATCACTGGCTCTATGGAATATGAATAATCTCTATGTTTGACTCTTACGAGCCTCAATCTAACTCTAAGTCAAGGTGACATTACTAAGATCCTTACTCACAACTCATATGATAAGGAGATCACAAAACGCTTGGTACCTTGTGATCGTTTAAGTCTCATCCCACACACTACTGAAGCGTTGGGGCTATTATCTCGTGTGAGAGGAATAATCTATAAAGCCAAGTGACAATAATTACCTTAGATATTTACCCTAATCAATTAACAACATTTGATCAAATGATTCAAAATAGACTTAATTTATTAATTGTTCAGAAATAATAGTACATGAATATCAGATGCGTAATAATCCTAAACCTCTAATATGCTTTTGGAAAGTATTTCGAGCAATAGGTTTAGTGAATGGGTATGCTAACATATCAGTTGTGGAAATGTACTTCAACACAACAAGACCTTGTGCAATGATGTCACAAATGTAGTGATAGCGAATATCAATGTGTTTGGTTTTTCCATGATACTTAGGATCTTTTGCATAAGCTATGCAGCTGTGTTGTCACAATAAAGTACAATAGCTTCACTAAGATGCCTAGTAATGTTCAAGCTTTGTAAGAATCTCCTTAACCAAACCACCTCTTGTACCGCAGCACAACATGCTACATACTCTGCTTTTATAGTATATAGAGCAGTACAAAGCTGCTTCTTAGTACTCCAGGAAATAGCTCTACCTCCAAGTATAATAGCATATCCTGAAGTAGACTTCCAATCATCTTTATCACCGGCGTGATCAGCATCACTATATCCGACTAATTTTAGATTTTCACCTTGATAGAACAAAGCCAAATTAATGGTTCCTCTTAGATACCGTAGTATCTTTTTGACTGCAGCCCAATGGGCAATCCCAGGATTACTTTGGTACCTACTAACTATACCAACCGTAAAACATATGTCTGATCGAGTACACATCATAGCATACATCAAACTTCCAACAGCACTTGCGTATGGTACGTTTGCCATTTGTTTCTTGTTTTCTTTGGTTTTAAGACATTGTTCCATGCTGAGATATAAAACTTTCTCAATTAGAGTGTCTATAGGCTTGGAGTTTTGCATATGGAATCATTTTAAAACCCTTTGAATGTAATTTTCTTGAGACAAACTCAAGAACTTTTTAGAACGATTTCTCGAGATCTTAACCCCAAGGATGCATTCAGCTTGTCCCATGTCTTTCATCTCGAAAATGGAGGACAACCACTTTTGAGTGGTGACAATTAACTCCATGTCATTCCCAGCTAATAGGATATCATCCATATATAATGAAAGAATAAGGAACTTATTCCCTAATCTCTTTACATATACATAATGGTCCTCTTCAATCATCACAAACCCTATGGAAATGATGACTTGATGAAAACAAAGATACCATTGTCGGGATGATTGTTTCAAGTCATAGATAGAACGTTTCAAGCGACACACCTTTTGTTCTTTTCCTTTGGCTTGAAAACCAATTGGTTGATTCATGTAAATCTCCTCATTGATTTCTCCATTAAGAAATGCAATTTTCACATCCATTTGGAACAATTCTAAATCTAGATGTGCCACTATAGCCAAGATAAGGCGAATTGAAGTAAATCTTACCACAAGAGAAAACGTCTCTTCATAATCCACACCCTCTTTTTGGGTATAGCCTTTCACCACTAAACGAGCCTTATATTTTTCAATTGATCCATCCGCTTTGCACTTTACCTTAAGAACCCATTTGTTTCTAATTGCTTTGCGTCCAGGTGGAAGATCAACTAACTCTCATACTTTGGTTTTCAGTCATAGATCTCATTTAATCTTCCATAGCAATAAGCCACTTGTCTGATGATGGTGAGTTTAAAGCTTCCTCATAAAGAGATAGTTCATCAACATCCACAATAATACTTAAGAAAGACTGACCTTCTATCTTGAATCGTTTACAGGGTATTTGCCCATGTTCACTTCTTTGCAACTATGAATCTTTGTGGAGCTCAAATGGTGGACTCCCACTGACCTCAACAGTCTCTTGGATTGGATGTGTTTCCACATTCATTTATTCCGTTGGAATACATTTTCTTGAGGCTTCTCTATCTCATAAAGCTCAAGGTTTTCTTTAACCTCATCTATGGTTGGGAAGTCATCTTCTAGAAAATCAACATCACGAGATTCCATCTCAGTTAGCCCTCCATCAAGGTGTTCTCCATACATCATGTAGCCCTTATAATGTTTTGAATATCTAATAAATACACAATTATTAGCTTTAGGACCATGTTTCCCATACTTATGAGATGAGTGATGTACGTACTCGGCTGATCCTCAAGGACGTAAGCCTTCCAAATTGGGCTTACTTTCATTCCATAACTTATATGGAGTTGTGGGTACAGATTTTGAGGGCACACGATTGAGGATGTATGAAGTGGTCAAAAGAGCATCCCCCCAAAAACTTATTGGAAGGTTAGCTTGTGCCATCATTGACCTAACCATGTCTAACAAGGCACGATTCCTTCTCTCTGCAACACCGTTTTGTTACGGAGTTCCAAGTATCATTAATTGTCGACGGATTCCTTTTTCCTCACATAATTCTTTGAACTGATCAAATAAGTATTCACGACCTCTATTAATGCGAAAAACCTTAAGTTTCCTTTCTTTTTGACTCTCAACCTCTGCCATAAAGCGTCTAAAACAATTCAAAACTTCAGAATGGTGAGACAACAGAAATTTGGATCCATATCGTGAGTAACCATCTATGAATGTAATGAAATAAGATGCGCTATTGCGTGCCTTTACATTCATAAGCCCACAAATGTCTGAATGGACAAGTTCTAGAAGATGGGTGGCCCTTTTAGCCTTCCTAAAAAGCTTTCTGCTGGACTTACCAGCAAGACATGGCTCACATGTAGGAAGTTTAACATTAATGATTCAGCCCAATAACCTTTCTCTAGCCAATCTGGACATTCTATTTTGCTCAATATGTCCTAATCTAGCATGCCATTTCACAAAATCATTTATAAAATCAGAAAAAGAATTTGAAACAAAAGCATCATCATTATTACAATCCAAATCTAACATAATCAATCCGTTTTTAAAATAACCATGACCAAAAAACGTGTTTTCAAGAAAAATAGACAAACTATAATTCTTGAAGATAAAATTAAATTCTAAATTCATCAATGCTAAAACTGAAAGTAGATTACATCGTATAGATGAAGTATAAAGCACATCATGTAGGAGCCATTTTCGCCCATTGTGCATTGTGAGTTGGTAAGTTTCTACTCCTAGGACCTCTTCTTGTTCTCCATTCCCCATCATGACAAAGTGTCTACCCGTTAGCAAACAATGGTAATATACATATCCTGCACGATGCAGGTTATGTGCTTGGTTACTTCTGTATCTATAATCCAACCAAGGAGAGAATGAGCTATAAACACATGAGAACATACATAAGTTCTAAAGCGGTTTAAAGCACGAACCTTCTTAGGCTTAGTGCATTCCTGAGCAAAATGTCCTTTCTTACCACAATTAAAGCATTTCAACTTGGATTTATCCTTTTTCCCACCACGCTTGCCTTTTTTTGGTGCTTGGTGACTCCATCACTTTTGGGCTTTAGATTTCTTGTCATTCCCTTTTTTTGTTGTCTTTTGCCCTGAGGAACATACCCTTTGCGATTTCCAGCTTGAGCTATCAGGGCAGTGCTGCGAATAGTTTCTCTACATTCTGCCTCAAGCTCTAAATGGTGAGAAATATCATCAAAAGTCTTTATCCCTTCATTATGTGTTAATACAAGTTCAACATGTCCCATGAGGACTCAAGGAGTGACTTGATGACAGCTAAGACCTGCTGCTCATCTGTGAGATCATAACCAACTGCTTTCATCTCTCTTATCATGGTTGACATAACCCTTAAATGTTCAGCCATAATATGCTTAGAGTCCATCACATATTGATTTAACCTTAGTGTCAAGGCACGAAGCCTCATAACTGTGGTTCCACCATATTTGAATTTTAGTTGTTCCCACAACTGTTTGGTAGTTGGGAAGTTCTCAAACTCCCTAATGAGATCATCATGCATGTAGCTTAACATGATAAAACGTGCACTACGGTCTCTCTTATACCAAGTGTCATAGACTTCTTGGTCACGACGATGCTGGGTTATGTTTCCAACTTTAGGTGGGTTCATCTCTTTAGTCAGATGATCGAGCAATTCTTGCTCATTGAGAAGATACTGAACCTTCTTATGCCAGATATCATAGTTTTTGCCATCAAGTTTGGCACCTTTTATCAAATCAGCAATAATTTGTTTTGAAGCCATATCACTACATCACTACATAAGATTTAATTAGGCACATATTTAATTTCTACCTATATTACTAGTTCGAAAATTTCGCATGCATGCTATTAATCATCACCAATAGTATAAACATAAATTAAAATATCTAATTTAATTTAACCTTAGATTATGGGAACAACTCTCATTATCCTTAAGCATAGGAACAACTCTCACGTACCACATAATATAATGAGTTCTACTAAGGAACCCTTTTATAAGTGCCAATATCCAAAAATATTATGCACACAAAAATAGTACTAAGTAAATCATATTTTCAAATGCTTCTAGGAAAGACTATAATAGTCTCTTCAACAAAACACTCTACTTTTACATTTATTTTCAGGAAAGGTTGGAGGAGTCACAAACGGTCTCTCTAAAACTCAGTCTCTTTTGGCAAAACTACTGAGATATATAATTATCGTGCTGTCTTTTTGCATACAAGTTTACTTAACAAATAAGTAAAATAATTACACCATGCATTTTATAAATTTTACCTAACAAATAAGTAAAATAACTACACCATGCATTTTATAAATTTTACCTAACAAATAAGTAAAATAACTACACCATGCGTTTTATAAATTTTACCTAACAAATAAGTAAAATAATTACAACATGATTTTATAAATTTTACCTAACAAATAAGTAAAATTACACCATGCATTTTATAAATTTTACTTAAAAAATAAGTAAAATTACACCATGCATTTTATAAATTTTACCTAACAAATAAGTAAAATAATTACATCATACATTTTATCAATTTTACCTAACAAATAAGTAAAATAATTACATCATGCATTACATCATACATTTTATAAATTTTACCTAACAAATGAGTAAAATCATACAAAATATATTTATATGGTACATAGCATTGTACAACATATGTAACATAATTGAATTAACAAACATTTGCTAGATTCATATATATATGTTTTGGAAAAAAATAATTTCTAATATAGAACATATAAAAAAATGTGGTTAATTAACATATTAATTAACTATATTTATAATGCATGTGAATTTAATAAAATAGTAACATGCTAAAAGCATAAATAATATTATGAAAAAAAAAAATTTTACCAAGAAAAATTTTGGGGTCATTCTGTAAAAATAAAAACTCATGGGCCAAAGATGCAATTAAGAAAAATATATATTTTAGTGTCATGTGACTATCATATGAGGCCCTTTATGGCAGTATCTGAACCCTTTTAGTCTTTATTATTTGTTGCACCCTTATTTCAAGGATGCATCATTGGTGCAGTGGTTGAAGGATATTTTTGAAGTCTTAATGATCTTTTTAGTGTAGGTTCGAATTCTGCTAATTGCATTTTCTTTTTCTCAATTTTTTTTTTGTTGCCATCCATAAGGCACCACGTGGCCTTACACCAATGCCCATGTTTGCACTGGATTAAAGCCTACTCTTTTTCATATCAGTTTCAAAATTAATCAGTATCGATAATCATAATCAAAATAAGCTTTCAAAATATGCATAAATTAATAGGATGAAAGTAAGCCAAAACCTGCTCTGATACCACTGTTGATATGTGGGCTTACCGTTTCAACAGAATATACCACTTCCTTTCTGATCAAAAAAGCTTGCCTTGCAAATCTTCGTTCGTGCATACAACAATTTCTTCATTCTTGTTGATATGGAGCCACTACTAGAGTCTTTCAAAAAGAATTACACGTTCCAAAACCCTATGACCTTTAATGGTGCCTCAAGAATGAAGAGAAAGAAAAAAAGGAGAAAAGAGTTTCTTGGTTTTTCTGACTTACAGAAGAATTCACATTCACTCTTTTTGCTGTGTGTTGAAACTAGTACATCTATTCACTATTTATAGACATATTAGGGATATAGAGATAGGATATTATGTTTAAATTTAAACAAATTAAATTTAAATACAATGAATAGATAATTTAAATTTAAACAAATTAAATTTAAATTTATCCTATTTCAAGCATTATTATTAATTATTCAATTAAGATATATCATAACAATATTTAATATTAATCAATTAATTATTCACAAATAATTAATAAAGTTGCATACCATGTGGACACACCACATTTAAATGCAATAGTACAAAAAAAAAAGGTTTAAAATTTGTGAAATATATGGTTTAAATATGTAATAAATGGATAGATTAGCTTGAACTCGACAAAAAGAAGAGGGGAAGAATTTTATTTTATTCTTTTTTTATCTTTTCTCTAAATCTTTTACATTCAAAATAACCAATGGATTAATTTAAAAAAGTAAATGAGGATTACTTTATTCTTCTTCTTTTTTTTTTTGTAATTTTCAAAAGAATAATGAATGAAAAAGGTATATATCTCATTAGATAATTCCAACATTATCTAATTGTGTGGAGCTATGAATATGCTTTTTGGATATCTTGATTGGAGAGTAAAACTCAATCCTAAAATAAAGCCATGTTTACTTTATTCTCTTGTTATCATTTGCTCTAAAGCATTTCCCAACCAACAAGCAAAAGATGAATTGTTACGAAAGAGAAGCATCTTCATCTGCATTCAAATGTTTACAATCTTTCTTTTCTTCTTTTTCTTTTTGTTGAAAGGAGAATAAATAACTTTTTTGAATTTGGTTTTTCTTTTGCCAATGTGTTGCACGAGAAAGTTATACAATTGTGTAATGCCTCCATTGTGTAGTGATACAAAAATGGGGTCGATTGGTTTACCATTGCCTAGGCAAATGCTTAATAGACCAAACAAGAACGTATTAAGAGAAGTCATGGGTCAAAGCTTGTCCAAAATGATCCTACTACATCACTTGTCCAAAAAGGCCCATCACCCTCCATTGCCTTAACTGAACCACCACTCAAAATAAGCACCAAACCAAACAAGACAAACAGTCATGTTACCAACCATGGTCATCAAGGCTAGTGAAAAGAAAGAAAGAAAAGATAATCAACATATTCATCATGTTCTTTTACTTGCGTATTTTATTTAATTTAATCTCATTATTTAAAATCAAAATAATTTAATTTTAAAATTTTAAAAATTGTTTCAATTTAATTTCTTTTTTTAAATGACATCCAAATTGATCGTTAAAAAATCCAAATTAATCGTTAACCATCATGATGCCAATATTGACGTAGTAAACAAAAGTGGCTCATATTACTGATGTTGCAGTGGCACTTTAGCATGTCAAGGATGACGTGGTAGTGCCACATCACCATCTAGGTGCGAGTTGTTAGCGAGGTAGTGCCACATCAACACATCAGGGTGACGTGGCATTGCCATATCACTATTTTTGTTCAAGTTGCTGATGTGGCACTGCCACATCACCATCTAGGTGCGGGTAGTTGGCGTGGGATTACCACATCAACACATTAATGTTACGTGGTATTGCCACATCATCATTTTGGTTTGGGTTTAGGATTTAGGATTTGCCACGTCAACATGTTTCTTTTCACCAAAAAATTATGTGTTTGTTGAGGTTCAAACCAAAAACCTCAAACATGCCAAAACCCTTGTCATTGCACCTAAGCCCTTACTTTTAATTATTTTTTGCTTTTCTTTTTTTTTTCTTTCTCTAAAATTATATCATTTTGATGCCTTGTTAGACTCTCAAAAACCCTAATTATAAAAGCATCATTTTATCATTTCTTTTCCTTCCCAGAGAGAAAAAATAATGAGGCAAAAAGTGAGCAAACAGGGAAAAAGGAAAAAAAGAATTTTTTTTTTTAGTTAGGGTTTTTGAGAGTGTAAAAAAGTTCAAAATAACGTAGTTTTAGAGAAAAAAATTAAAAAAAAAGAGAGAAAAAAAGAAGAAAAAAAAAGTAAAAATTAATCAAAAGCAAAGGCTTAGATGTAATGGTAAAGACCTTTTTATTGCTTACAAATAAAAGAAATAAATAAAGGAAGATATATTTGTTGATTACAAATAAAAAATATATAATCAATAGAAAATTTGGAGTTAGTAAAAAAAATGAATGTGAAATAAAATAATTTTCTTTTATAATTTTTTATAAATTCTTAAAGAGTAAAGTAAAAATTAAATATTTATAACTATATATCGACATGTTTTGAAACATAACTTTGATATTTATTTTTCTCTCAAAAACTCATACAAGTTTTCCATATTAACTAAAAAATCTAAAATTTGAAAAATCAAATACTTTACTTGATCTTCCATAATTACATCCAACATCCAATAATACTATAAGAAACTTGATAATTAATCATAATCAGTAAAAGAATTTACTCTCTCAATCCACTAAACTTGTCGTATTTTGACTTTCTATTGATTAAAATTTTTAAACTTTAATCTTTATTATTTTAAATATTTTATCGAAACTGAGAGAATAATAGGTAAACATTTTATTTTTAATTAAAATAAGTGAAAATAATACTTCTTGGCTTAAAAAATCAACATTAAAAAAATTTATTATATTTAAAAATCACGGTTTTATTGCACTAACTTTTTTTAACTATAATCATATGAAAGCCTGACCCACAAAACCCGAAAAATTGAATACCCCAACTTTTTAACTGGCTCAGAGCCAAAACAGATACTTACTTTTTTTTTTTGTTTTGAATATATGGAAAAATTTATTAACACTGGGTTTGTAAATTGTTAAATTTGGATGCCTACTTACTGATATTATTTCCATATTTTTGTTTCCAATATTTGATTGTTGTCTTAGTTTTCTTCTGATTGCCTTTAGTGGGTCTTTTCTGTTACTCTTCCTTTGTTTGGTTTATGCCTATTTCTTGTTCAGAGTCAGTTTGCAAGGAAAGTTGAGAGGATGCAATAATAGTATTTTTCTTTGTTTAGTCCTCTATTGAATGTACCCTTTTTTAAAGAAGCTAAACCAGGGACATGTTCTACTTCTCTTTGGATACGTTTAGCTAATTGTTATCTAATTGCTGAGCTGCCTTTTTTCTTTCTGGGTTTCTGCTTTAGAGAGTAAAACTCAACCTGGGTGAATCAAAATGGTTATGAAAATTGGAAAAAAGAGGGGAAAAAAAGGTGGGGCTGGGGTGTTGGCAGGGGGAATCTGTTGCTTTTGTTTTTGAGAGTTCTTTCTGCTTTCACAATTCATTGCCTTTTGGAATTACTATTTCTTATTTGTTTGAACCATGTGAATATTCTGATCCTTGTAGATGGGAAATGCTGATTTGCAACTGTTATTTGAAACTAATGATGAATTTTTTTTTTTTTTTTGCAACTTTTCAGGGCGATAATGGGTTTATGTTGTTGCTAATGGCATCAAGAAGCATTTGGCAACTGCAGAACCTGATTGTAAGCTTTTATGATTGGGGAGGAAGTAGTCTGGGTGTCTCAGGTATACTATTTTGTGAAATACTTCTGGTTGGGAATGTGTTTTCTGAGTAGTAATATTTTATACTAGCAACTTAAATGACTACAATGCGGAAACAATGACTTGTTCAAACTAGTTCCTATTTCTTATTTGTGCAGTGTAATGTTTTTTTTATGGTTTAAACTTACTACTTCATATTAGTGCTCTTGCCTACCATAAGAGCTTCTGTACCTAATCTTCTGTGCTAGCTGATAGGATGGTTCCTGGTTCATTTTCATTATATTGAGGTCCAATATTTGATTATCTGGCATGCAAGTGCTTTTGGCCTGTTTGAAAACTCTATCTCTGGTTCTCTGCATCATCTTCTGTCCCTTTTAATTCATTATTCCCATCCACAAGTATTACTTCAGTGTTCATCTCCCAAGTTTATTTATGCTGATCGTTGTTGTTGTCGTAACGTGCGGGTCCGGGAACCCGACCGCTATACGATGAACTGTGAAAACTCACTAAAAAAATTTAACTAGGAGTCGCCACCAATCTTTTTTACTAGGTGCGATTGGCCACCTATTGACTCGATTCTAATCGATGAAAACTTAAATTAATTTTAAGCCCACCGAAAAGAACCTTAAACTGGTCTACAATTTTTTGGATCTTGGTTCGGGAGTACAATTACGCCCGGGGAAGGATTAGCACCCCTCGGACGCCCGTTCCATGAACGGTACCATTTTTAGATTATCCTATTGGGCTTTAATTTTTAATTCCACTAGATTTCCTTAATTATTATTTTTTATTTTACTTCCTATTTAACCTAAAATGGAATGCAAATGGGTGGCGAGATGAAATGCATGGCGTGAGATAAAAATGCCGGACAAATGACCTTTTATCGAGGATATTTTTCGAATCCGCCCATCATACTGGTGGGACTCGGGATATTCTCTCACCTAAGGAATTATCCGAGAAACTCGCCTTCGCGAACTCGACGAATAATTCCCGTCTTCGGGGTCATCGTACGTTTTAAAATAATATTTCGTGCCTAATGAACCTAATTCGGCAAAAGCCTTTTATTAAAGATGGTTCTCGAGCCTTCCCATCATACTGGTGGGACTCGAGGACATCTTTTCACCTAAGGAACTTTTCGAGAAATACCCGCCTTCGCAGGATCCCCGAAAGATCCAATCATCGGGGCTTAAACTCGAAATCAAAAATATTGATATGCAATGACATGTATGATG
Organism: Theobroma cacao; assembly: GCF_053813885.1. NCBI lineage: Eukaryota > Viridiplantae > Streptophyta > Magnoliopsida > Malvales > Malvaceae > Theobroma > Theobroma cacao. The sequence goes on from NC_142648.1 coordinate 5,410,918, forward strand.
CAATATGTATATGCTATGCTAATGCAATTATTTATTTTTTCATTATATTTTTATTTTTATATATATTTTATTATCCTATTTCCTATTCTTATTTCTTATTATTATTATTATTATTTTTATACTTTACATTTTTTGTCCTAAGTTCTTTGTTTTTTATTTATAGTTAGACAAATTGTTTATAATTCTATGTTATTTTAATGAATAAAAATTATATATTTTTTTATCGTACTATTTTATATATATTTTTATATTTTTATTATTATTATATTTTTCATAAGCGATTTTTATTCAAACCTAATGCCTAAGATCTTACTTCATATGTATACTATTATTATTTTATTTTTTTTATCTTTATCTTCACATTTTTTTATAGTTTATGCCACTTAATACTCAATACTTAATTTTAGATTAGTTATTTTTATTATTTATTTATTTATTTATTTATTTAATGTCATGTATACTATATTTTCGTAAATTAATTATTTATCATATGTTTGAATTGTTATTACTTTATTATTATTTATTACTTATTATTTATTTTTATCAAGTAATTTTATCAAGTAATTTTTTTGTATAATCAAGCTCTTTATTTACTAAGGATTTCGGAATCTTGAAATCGAGGCCCTCCCATCATACTGGTGGAGCCTTGATTCGGATCCCGAGCCTAGGGAACATAAACTCGGGATTGCGACTTCTCGCATCTCGATCGATTATCCCATCATCGGCCAATTATTTTTATTAATTATATATATGTATATATTTTTTAAAAGGGTTAACTTTCTAATATTGATTCTCATACCTATTTTATTATTTTAATGCTTAATCTAATAATTTTTAATTTCTTAATTTAATCTTTTAGCCTACCATTTGTTTCATTCGTTTATATTTATATTTTATTATTGTTGTTTTGTTATTTACCTATTTTTTATACATATTTTTTTATTTTAATGATTCTAATTTTTTTACTCATTATTATTTTTATATTTTTAATTTATATTATCATATTATTATACTATGTCCCCATTATTTTACTAACAAAAGACTACATTAAGAAAATCATCATAACTAACACCAACAAAAGCCCAATATTTAAAACTTACCCAAGATTCAAGCCCGACTTAGCCCAATACACATCAGTCCGGCAGAAAGCCCGTGAGCACGCCCCAAGTATTCAGCCTTCCTTAGCCAAAACGCAGTCGTTTTGAATGTCCTTGAGCTGCCCAAACGTATTCCCCAAAACGACACCGTTTAGCTTTAAGCACTAATTATAAAACCCCCCTATTCTTCCTTTTCTTCCCATTTCTCCCTTCCACTTTCTCTCTCTACCTATAAACTCTCTGACTTCTCTCTACAATTTTCCTCTGTCGGATTTCCCCTCCTCACGCCGGCGAGCTCCCCTTGGCTGTCAACCTGCAGGCAATCTCACGCCGGCGAACTCTTACGGCCGGCTTCCCCAACCGGTGGCGTCGCAGCTGTCCTGGATCGGCTCTTCCTTCCGGCGACAGATCGGGCGGCGTCGATGGTCTGGTTCCTTCTCCGCCGGCGAACTTCTCCTTGCGGCGTGGGACAAGTCGACTCTCCCCCAACCGGTGGCGGATCTGGTGGCGCGACGGTCTTCTCTCCCTTGCGCCAGCCGCCGCTCCTCTCTCTCTATTTCTCCGTTCAGTGCGTCTTCCCCTTGCGTCAATCTGCAGATTCTCCCTCCCTCACGTCTGCGGCTTAGGAATTTTGGTGCTGTTCACTGCTTCGTCTCTAGCCATGGCAGATGCGATTGCTGATGTTGCTGCCCCCGGGAATCTGGTGGTTTTTTGCTTGCAGGTTGCTTTGCTGCTTTTGCCTGCCGGATCTCCGATTTTTTTGTGTATTTTTTTGGTGTGGCTTGCTGGAATTTTCGTTGCAGGTTCCCCCCTCCGAAATGCTACAGTGCCCCCTCTCCTTTATACTCGATTCTCGGGTTCTGGAGGGGCACGCCCCATTGCCTTGTCCCTGGGCACCCAGGGGCAAGTTCCACTAACCTGCCAGACGCGAATTTTTCGCGTCTGGCAGGTGAGAGAGGTGCCTGGCAGGGTGCGTCCGCACCCTGCCAGTCGTACCTCTCTCCTTTCTTTTTTCATCATTTTTCATTTATTCATTTCATCATTTTTTTGTTTATTATATTTTTAATTTTTACTTGTATATAATTTAGTGTCTACAGCTGCCCCTCTTTGAGCTTTTCGAAAATTCGAAATATTGCAAAGACGTAGACACTGTATTTGACTAAATTCTTTAATTCTCTTACCAAATTTTATTATATATATATAGTTTAAATAAATTCCTCAAAACTGAGGCCACAAGACTTTTAAAATGAACTCCTCAAAAATGAGGCAACGAGACTTTAAAAATGAACTCCTCAAAACTGAGGCACCGAAACTTTAAAATGAACTCCTCAAAACTGAGGCAATGAGACTTTTAAAATGAACCCCTCAAAATTGAGGCACTAAAACTTCAAAATGAACTCCTGAAGACTGAGGCAACGAGATTTTAAAAATGAGCTCCTCAAAACTGAGGCAACGAGAACTTTTAAAAGTGAGCTCCTCAAAGCTGAGACAACGTACCTTTAAAAAAATGAATTCTTCAAACTTGAGGCAATGAAACCTTTTTCCTTTTTGAAATGGTGAAAAATAATCAATTCCTCATCTGAGATTCATATAATTTTAAAGATGAATTTCCTTCTTTTTCAATTACTTTAAAATTTTGAACATGTCAATTCATCTTCATCAGTTTCCCTTTTTTTAGTGTTTTTAGAGCCTTTTCTTTGATCAATGGGGGATGAATCGATCACATTTCTTATCTCTCGTCTTCCTCAATTCATTGCTCATAACTGTTTTCTTCTTCTATCATATGCATGTTCCGATCACTCTTCACATTTTAACTGTGCTCCATTCTATTGTTAATTCCATTCCTTTTTTTTTCTTCTTAGACTCCATTTCATTCCTTGTCAATTATGATCCTTTTTTTCAACATATTGCAAACATTTCTTACTTTATCATGCTCTTTATTAAGTATCATTCTAATTTTATGGCAAATGTAATGCAATGTACTCATATCTCCTCTTTTGGCAGAATGAAAATGAGGGCATTGTTGGGAGTGAAAGGCTATTTTTCATTAGAAAAAAGTGAAGTTTCTACAATCAAGTATAATGACAAGGAACAAAGGAAAATTGATTAATACAAACGAGATATAGTCCTTTCTTAATGACTGTTTCGATAGATATTAACAGTAGTCTCAAAATTTTATCCCGAAATAGGCACATTTGTCAGCTCCCTTGCCTTTTGCATGAACATCTCGGATCATGAGCTTCACCCTTTCTGTGTTAAGCTTTTGTAGTATTTGGACCTTTTCGTGTCTAGACCGCCCTTTCAGGTTTTCGCCCTAAACACATCTCCCAAATTCAAGCTGCCTTTTCAGGTTTTCAACTTGAAAATTTTCTTTCTTCTTTTTTTTTTTTTTTATATTATTATTATTATTCATTTTTTTTTTTATGCAAAATATTTCTTGACAGCATCGGCATTCACCGGGTTGGAAAACTCCCTTCCATCCATCTCCGCCAAAATTAGTGCTCCTCCTGAAAAAGCTTTCTTCACCACGAATGGTCCTTCCCAATTTGGCGTCCACTTCCCGCGAAGATCATGCTGGTTCGGGAGAATTCTTTTCAATACTAATTCTCCTTCTCGGAACTGTCGAGAGTGTGCCTTCTTGTCATATGCCCTCATCATTCTCTTTTGATATAACTGCCCATGGCAAAGTGCTGTCAATCTTTTTTCTTCTATGAGATTCAATTGCTCATAACGAGCATTAACCCATCCGGCTTCTTCCAACTGTACTTCTTTAAGGACCCGAAGGGAAGGAATTTCCACTTCAATTGGCAAAACTGCTTCCATCCCATACACCAAAGAGAACGGTGTAGCTCCCGTGGAAGTTCGGACTGTTGTGCGATAAGCATGCAAAGCAAAAGGTAACTTCTCATGCCAATCTTTGTATATATCTGTCATCTTTTCAATTATCCTTTTGATGTTCTTGTTGGCTGCTTCCACTGCTCCATTCATCTTTGGGCGATAAGGTGTTGAATTGTGATGCTTGATCTTGAACTTGGCACAAACCTCTTTCATCATCGAACCATTGAGGTTACTAGCGTTATCCGTGATGATCCTTTCCGGGAGACCATAGCGACATATTATTTCCTTTTGGATGAACTTACATACCACTTTCTGGGTCACATTGGCATAAGATGCTGCTTCTACCCACTTAGTGAAGTAGTCAATTGCCACCAGAATAAATCGATGCCCATTTGATGCCTTCGGGGTTATCAACCCAATCACATCCATGCCCCACATTGAGAATGGCCATGGTGATGCCAATACATGCAGTGAATTAGCAGGGGTGTGGATTCTGTCCGCATATATCTGACACTTGTGACACTTTCGAGCGAAGTCTATACAATCCTTTTCCAACGTGAGCCAGTAATACCCTGCCCTCATGACCTGTCTCGCCAACTTATGTCCACTTGCATGTGCTCCACAAACTCCTTCGTGAACTTCTTCGACTATTCTCCGAGCTTCGGTTGAATCCACGCATCTCAAAAGTGTTTGATCCCTACTTCTCTTGTATAGGATGTTCCCATCCAAGAAGAAATTCATTGCCAACCTTCTAATGGTTTTCTTATCATTTTCTGAGCTTTGATCCGGGTACTGCTGAAATTTGAGATAGTGCACAATATCATGATACCACGGTTTCCCGTCTATTTCTTCTTCTACACTAGAGCAGTGCGCGGGACACTCTCGAAGATTAATCATGATGGGTTGGATCTTGACATTGGTACCAACTTTGAACATTGCCGCCAGCGTGGCTAATGCATCGGCCATTTGGTTCTCCTCTCGGGGCAAATGATTGAAGCAAATTTCATCAAAATTTTCAATCAGCTTTGATACATATTTGTGATACCGAACTAACTTTGAGTCACGTGTCTCCCATTCTCCTCGCAACTGATAAATAACCAAAGCAGAGTCCCCATACACTTCCAAAATGTGAATTTTCCTCTCGATTGCTGCTTGAATGCCCATGACACAAGCTTCATATTCAGCTACATTATTGGTGCAATAGAAGTTGAGTTTAGCTATAACGGGATAATGATCTCCTTCTGGTGATACTAACACGACCCCTATGCCATGCCCCAAGGCATTCGAAGCTCCGTCGAAAAACATCTTCCAATTCTCTTTCTCTGATTCCTCCCCACTTGTTTGACATATTGACATCAAGTCCTCATCTGGAAATTCAAACTCCATTGGTTCATAATCCTCTTCCACCCTTTCTGCAAGGAAATCTGCGATTGCACTTCCTTTGATAGCTTTCTGTGACACATACACAATATCATATTCAGACAATAACACTTGCCATCTTGCCACTCTACCTGATAAGGAAGGTTTCTCGAAGATGTATTTAATCGGGTCCAACTTTGCAATGAGCCAAGTGGTATGATATAGCATGTACTGCCTGAGTCGATGCGCCGTCCATGCTAAAGTACAACACATCTTTTCCAACGAGGAATACTTGGACTCGTATTCAGTGAACTTCTTGCTCAAGTAGTAAACTGCCCTTTCTTTCTTACCAGTTTCATCATGTTGCCCTAACACACATCCCATGGATCCTTCATTTACCGTTAAGTATAAGAGGAGGGGTCTCCCGACCACAGGTGGTGCCAATACTGGCGGACTCAACAAATATTCTTTAACTTTGTTAAAAGCAACTTGGCACTCCTCATTCCACGCCCCCGGATTGTGTTTGCGAAGGAGTTTGAAGATCGGGTCACATTTGAGTGTGAGTTGTGATATGAACCGGGCTATATAATTTAATCTCCCCAAAAATCCTCTAACTTCTTTTTGCGTCTTGGGAGGAGGCAAATCACGGATTGCTTGAACCTTATCTAGGTCAACTTCTATTCCTCTTTCACTGACGATGAAACCCAGTAGTTTTCCCGAAGTGACTCCAAAAGTGCACTTTGCCGGATTTAATCTGAGCTGAAATTTTCGTAACCTCTTAAATAATCTTTCAAGATTAGTCGCATGGTCCTCTGTTTTGCGAGCTTTTACAATCATATCATCCACATACACCTCAACCTCTTTGTGCATCATATCATGGAAGAGAGTCACCATAGCTCGCTGATAAGTTGCCCCGGCATTCTTCAAACCAAATGGCATTACCTTATAACAAAAGGTTCCCCACATAGTTATGAAGGTAGTTTTCTCTCTATCCTCTGGTGCCATCTTAATTTGGTTATACCCTGAAAAGCCATCCATAAAGGAAAACATGGAATGACGAGCAGTATTGTCAACAAGGGTGTCAATGTGGGGAAGAGGAAAATTATCTTTTGGGCTAGCTCTATTCAAGTCTCGATAATCCACACACATTCTCACCTTCCCGTCTTTCTTAGGAACTGGGACAATATTCGCAACCCATTCAGGGTACTTAGCTACTTCCAAGAATCCTGCATCGAACTGCTTTTTCACTTCTTCTTTAATTTTCAACAACATTTCAGGTTTCATTCTTCTCAACTTTTGCTTAATCGGTTTGCATTCAGGTTTCAAAGGCAGTTTATGGGCTACAATGTCTGTGTTGAGTCCTGGCATATCTTGATAAGACCATGCAAACACATCTACATATTCATGAAGTAGCTTTATTAGTTTTTCTTTTTCCATTGACACCAACATCACACCAATTCTAACTTCTTTCTTATTTTCTTCATCTCCCAAATTAATTGTTTCAAGTATCTCTTGATGTGGGACAATTTGTCTCCCTTCCTGTTCTACTAGTCTTAACAAGTCCGGAGTCAAATCATAATCCTCCACGTTTTCTGTACTGTCAAGTTCACTGACACTTGTACCTTTTTCAAAATCAACTTCAAAACCACTGTCATTATCATCTTTGCATTCATTATTTGGAATCTTGGAAGGTAAAGGGAATTGAAACATGTAGAGCTATTGTATAGGTAAATAGTTAAAATAAAGGGATGAAATGATACTAATGGAAATGAGTAATTATGAGAAGAGATATGAGAAATGCACTACGCATGTCAATTTATTAAAATGATAAATGATAAAAAGCCCGATACATAAAATTCCAATGCTTTTGGGCATAAGCATGGATGTTTAGTTTGCATTACTTTGAAATTGAATCACAAGTGACTGGTAAACTCATGGTGGTCCAGTTGCTTAGCTTTAGATTCGGTGGCCCAAGGTATGTAGTAGGAATCTCATCCGCATTTCTTGGCTGTTCTTCACCTTCCTCCGTTGCACATATTGATAAATCAGAAAAAGTCCCTCCTAGAGCTGACACTGATTCTTGGTTCTCAACGGTGAGTGATTCAGGAAAGATGCAACCTCCAGATCGGAATGTCTTGTAAAGATGAGGATATGTCATTCCTCGGATTTCCAACTCATGCCCCTTAAAGCGAGCCAACCTTTCTTTTCTTCTTTCGGCTATCATTTCTTCTCTTTCCTTCTTAGTTGGCTTGTATCCCAGGCCAAACCTTTCTTCATTTTTGGTAGTGCGTATGGGACTTCTAATACCTTGCAGTTCTTTTCCCAATCCTGCCCCCGCTCGGTATCCTTTTCCTAATATCTGACTGACAATCATCTTGGTGGTTTTGGAAAGCCTCGGAATAGGCGGTGTGGTTCCTTCTCCCACATACGTGGTGTTAACAAACTCGAAGGATCGAAAGGAACATTCAGGCACTTCTTCCGCCGCTTCCACGTAAGGCGTATCTGCTGGCTTGCTTATGAGTAAGTCCTCTTCCCCGTTAACACAGACAATCTTCCCTTCCACGATGAACTTGACCTTCTGATGAAGAGATGAAGGTATGGCCCCAGCCATGTGTATCCAAGGTCTTCCTAACAAATAATTGTATGAAGGAGTAATATCCATAACCTGGAATTCAATGGTAAAGGTACATGGGCCAATTTCTACCGGTATCTCAATGTCCCCTACTACTTCTCTCCTTGTTCCATCGAAAGCTCTTACGATCATCTGACTCTTTCGCATGTAGGACATGTTGATGGGTAAACGGGCCAAGGTCCTCATGGGCATCACATTTAAGGACGATCCGTTGTCAAGTACCTTTGCGACGGTACAACCTTTACACTTGGTAGTGATGTGCAAGGCTTTGTAATTTCCTCTACCTCCAGAGGGGATTTCTTCGTCGCTGAAGGATATTATGTTACCCACTGAAATGTTCCCAACAATGTAGTCCAAATTTTCAACTGAGATATCATGATCCACATATGCTTGGTTCAGAATCTTCATCAGAGAGTTCCTATGTGGTTCTGAGCTGAGGAGCAAAGATAGTAGTGAAATACGAGCGGGCAACCGGTTCAATTGCTCGACTACATTGTACTCACTATGTTTGATGAACTTGAGGAACTCTGCAGCTTCTTTTTCTGTCACCGATCTTTTTGAACCATCTGTCGATTTCGGAGGTTGTACCTCTTCTCCTCTAGGACTTTGCTCTTTTTCCTTTCCCTTCTCATTCTTGAGATTCTCGAATGCTTCCGGTGAATAGCAGCGTCCGCTGCGGGTAATCCCTCCAACGCCAGTTATGTTGGCAGCATCATCTTGAGATTCAGCTATCCATTTCTTCGCTTCTGACACTTGTACATTGCAGTTGTAGTTCCATGGGACAGCTTTGTTGTCTTTGTAGGAGAAGGGTTTAGGGACTTCGATGATCATCTTGGCACGGTTTTTGTCCTCCACAAACTCTCCTTTTGGTTCGTAGAAAATGGTCAAAGGTTTTATCTTCCTTGGGTGAGTGGACTCCTTGGATATCATGTTTACTGCTGATTCTGAAGCTTCCGTATAAAACTCGATCTTTGATTCGTCCATCATTCTTTGCACTTCCTTCCGAAAAGAACTACAATCCTGGATTGAATGCCCCACACATCCTTTGTGGTACAAGCAACATAGTCTTTGGATATCTCGTGAATCATTCACATTGGGACATTCAGGCCACACCTCGAGCATATCGGCTTTTACCAAGGCTTCAAATACTTTCTCCATGGAGGTTTCCACTTCCCGAATGTTCCTTTTGACATACACCTCCCTTTCGATCGCATTTACCCCCGCCCCAGCATGATTTGGCAGTGGGTTGTTGTTAACATTCTGTTCTGTCTTTTTTTCAAAGTTCAGGATTCCTGCCTTGATCAACCCTTGCACCTTATGCTTGAATGCCGTGCAATTCTCAATCGAGTGACCTTCGATTCCATAATGATAATCACAATGGGCGGAAGTGTCATACCATCTCGGGAACGGAGGTTTTAATGGCTCTATGTATAAGGGAGCTACTAGATGGTTTGCAACCAACTGAGTGAAGAGTTCAGCATAAGGGATTGGGATAGGGTCAAACTGCACTTTCTCTTGCTTGTTTCGCCATCCTCTTGATTCACCGGTAGTATGGTTGTTTGAAGGTGTTGTTTGTTGTGTGGTTGAAGCTGTAACAGGTGCGGAAGCAGGTGGGTAAGGTGTCCGTTGGATGGGATTATATGGGTACGGGTTAGGGAAGGCATTTGGCATATGCGGGTATGGGTATGGGCTTTGTGAAGTGTTGTGCACAGCTGGGTAATAGGGGTATGGTAGATATGGCTGGTAAGGGTTGTATGTTCCTCCTTGGTGTTGTCCTGAAGTAATGGCTTGGGCTTCTCCTTCTTTCCTCTTGAAAGTTCCCCCTTTCCTTGTGTTTGTCATATCACCTCCTTCTATCTTCCCTTGCTTAATGGCAGTTTCTATCATTTCTCCCGAAATCACCATATCAGCAAAGTTCTTTGTGGCACTACCAACCAATCGTTCATGGTAAGGGGCTCGCAAGGTGTTAACAAACATTACAGTGGTTTCTTTCTCAGTCAATGGTGGCTGAACTTGAGAGGCCACATTCCTCCATCTTTGAGCGTATTCTTTGAAGCTTTCAGTGGTTTTCTTCTCCATGTTTTGTAAAGAAAGGCGATCCGGAGCCATATCTGTAACGTGCTTATACTGAGCTACAAACGCCCGAGCAAGGTCTTTCCACGTGTGGATTCGATTGCGGTCCAGTTGGACGTACCATTTTGCTGCAGCACCAGTAAGGCTATCTTGGAAGCAATGTATCAAGAGTTTGTCATCATGAGCATATGCGGCCATCCTTCTACAATACATGGTGATATGTGTGACCGGGCACTTGGTTCCATCATACTTCTCAAAGTCTGGAACTTTGAACTTTGGGGGTATAACCACATCTGGAACCAGACAAAGCTCAATTGCATCCATAGAACAATACATTCCCATTCCTTCTACCATGCGCAGTCTTTCCTCAAAAAGGTCAAATTTTTGATGAGTATCGGGATTATCTTTCGATTCAACGGATCCACATTTGAGCTTCTCTTGTTCCTTTGGATCATCCAAATCAGGTACAGAGATGGGATCTGAAGGACTTGCCCCTCCAATTGGCCTTTGAGCATAAGTCGGTGGTGGTCCTATTGGCATCCCAAAAAATGGATATTGACCCATGGATGGCATGGGAATAGAAGCATTCCTTGCAGGTGGAGGTGTAAATCCTGGTGGATACACGGGGTCTGTATTGGTTTCTGTCTGTTGAACGACTTCTGGTGTACCAGAACTCCCTGCCGCTTTCTTTCCTTTATCTGTAGATATTAACTCCAAAATTTTTGATAACTGACCCATGATTTCTTCTTGCTTCTTCTCAATCTTATCCATCCTCTCTGAATACTCGTCCCCCATGATCTTAGAACGGGCTCTTGTATTGTATCTGTGGAGAATTTATTTTTCTGGAATTTTGTTCTATTAGTTCAAGGAATAAGTTAGAATTTTATATTGAGTGCATTATTATTTATTATTTTTATCTGAGTCATGCAGTATGATGCAAATGAAATGTATTTGAATAGGAAAAATATTGGCCATCCAACATTTACCATAAGAAAATCCGCATCCATAAAACTTAAATATCTAATTACATCATTGTCTGAAACCATCCATAACTATCAAAAAGAAAAACCGACTTTGTCATATTGGTCCCTAACCATCTTGAGGTGACTGATCAACCGCTCACTCAATTCATCCTTGGGGAGGATCTCTCGCCTGAGTTCTTCGGTCTTATCTGCCATTACTCGAGCTCTAAATGCCACTTCTCTCATCTGTCTCAGTATCCATTGCATTTCAGCTTCTTTCCTTTGAAGGCTTTGTGTGCATGAATTGTTTCTTTCCCTCATTTGGAAATATTCTTGCCTTATTGCTTCATACTGTGCCTTATAGCCCTCCATGGCGGTTTCCAACATGTCGCAGTCATTTTTCAACTCTTGGATGGTTTGTCCTTGTCTTCGTACCTCGTGCTGCAAAGCATTGTTGGCACTTTGGAGTTCTTGTATTCTGGCTAACAGAGAAGAATTTGCCCCGCTCACTTCCTCAAACTTGCTTTGCCACTCATCCCGCTCTTTCAAAGCCACCCGTACCTTTCTTGCAGTCTCTTTCTTCACTTCTTCTAGCTCATCCTCATGTCTTCGCTTCATATTCATCATCTCCTTTTCAAGTCTTTTCCTCGTTAACTCACTCTCCAACAGGACGTCTTGAGGTTCTGGGTTTACAGGATGTTTGGATGGATTCTTCGAGGGATGTATGACATTTTTCACCCTTTGGTCATGCCAAGTATGATATCCTGTGGTGACTTCATCAGTAACCCTTCCCTGATCTACTCGGCACGTTTTCTTCCAGTCCTGAGTAATTTCCTCAATTTTCTTTAGCGTCTCTGGCTCTCCATATGTAAACTCTAACTGGTCGAGCTGGTGAGTCATGGGCACGAACTGCTCAGATCCGAACTGTCTCCGTACCATTATCGGGGCATAGCTGATGGCTCCCCAAGGTCCCATCAGTGGTACCCATGGCTTATCCCCACATTTATACATTACTTGCATTCGTGGCATCCATGGAGCTCTCCAAGTCACTTCAATGCTCATTAACCTCTGGAGCCTTGCGACCCACTCTTCTTTCCTTTTGTAGTCGGGCCATTCACTTTCGCAGAACTCAAGGATAGGACAACTCGCAGACAGATAGAGCTTTCGAAATTTGCTCTCTTTGCATTCGAAGTGGCTTTTGATCCATATGGTTAGGAGTTGAGCACATCCGATGAATCGTCCCTCACCTTTGCGTCGACAGAAATTCAAGGATCTGAAGGTTTCAGCTAAGATGGATGGGGCCGGGTTGATGCTCCTTGTTACCTGATCAAAGAAGTCTATGACTGATACCTCCACATGACCTAGAACCTTCGGGAAGACCACTAAGCCGTAAATTGCCATCGCAAAAGCCAAGAGACCTTGTTCATCCTCCATGTGTTTTTTAATATATCCGTTCAAGAAACTCCACGGAAGGCATTCTGTGTCTCCTTTCTTCTTCAAATGCTGATCCACTTCCACCGTAGTCATTCCTAATAACTTGGCCAACTTTCGTCGGTGTCCCGTCTTCTGGGCCCTCCAATAGATCTTGTTAGGCTGCATATGGTCTATCCGGAGCAGAGAGGAGTACTCTTCTATAGTAGGGGTCATGTCCACCTTGTTAAAGACAAAGCAACGATATGAGGGATCCCAAAACTGGACAATGGCTCGGAGCATCTGGTCATCGACTGGTACATATAGGAGCCATGCAATGTGTCCATACTTGTTCTGAAAATTATCTCGGTGATCACGTCTCCATTGTTCCCAAATCCCTACCATCTCTGTAAGGTCATTCTGCTGAAGATCCAAGTGAACTCTCTCGGGTAAATTTGAGATATGTCCTTGGGTCAAACAGTCTCCTTTTTCCTGTTGAATCTGCCTCATCTGTAACTCTATCTCATAGTCATTTCTGTATATGTTGAGCGGGCCGGCTGATGACGATGCCATGGATACAACTCGGATCTCTTAGGTTGAATGTTGTGTAGCCAATATTCCTCCTATATGCAATTACGATGTATGCAAATGAACATGTAACATGCGCATGACAAGCAAAATAAACTTGAGTTAGTATGGTAAAAAGAAATAACGTGGTGTTAAAAATAATAAGAGAATAACAAGCAATATCATGGGTATTATTGTCTACTCCACGATACTTTATTATCTCGGGACATAATTTAAAATAGAGGGAGTGGAATAAATTCCTTCATGTGTACCTATTTATAAGGTATGTTCTCACGGGTATGGCTCTTTCTAAGGTTAAGCTGCTCTTGGTACTCTATATGCTGAGCGGGGTTTATAAACAGAGCTAAGGTTCCCAAATCGTTCCTCACTGTTGTCCACATGGACTAGTAAGGCACCCCGGTCCTCACCCATTACAGGCTTCAAACGGACTAGGTTCGATTTGAGTGGGAGTCTTCACTAGCCCGTGCGGAGGTTATCACCTCACGAGAGCGTAGCTACTAAACTCCCTCCTAAAAAGGACATGACCCGGGTGGAGGGTTTATGCATGAATGTAAAATGTGTTGTGTGTGTGAAGGAAATCATTAATTCAAAGTAACAATCTCACATCCCTCTACCTTAAATCCCCATAAGTATTAGAAGCAATAAAGTAATAAATGCGAAATAAACTAATGTACCAAACAAAGTATGCAGTACAAATCATTAATATTAAGAAAACAGTGAATTATTTAAAGCCTTGGATAACCTATTATTATTTTTTTATGGCTCGACTCTCTATTTGGTTCCCAGTGGAGTCGCCAGCTGTCGTAACGTGCGGGTCCGGGAACCCGACCGCTATACGATGAACTGTGAAAACTCACTAAAAAAATTTAACTAGGAGTCGCCACCAATCTTTTTTACTAGGTGCGATTGGCCACCTATTGACTCGATTCTAATCGATGAAAACTTAAATTAATTTTAAGCCCACCGAAAAGAACCTTAAACTGGTCTACAATTTTCTGGATCTTGGTTCGGGAGTACAGTTACGCCCGGGGAAGGATTAGCACCCCTCGGACGCCCGTTCCATGAACGGTACCATTTTTAGATTATCCTATTGGGCTTTAATTTTTAATTCCACTAGATTTCCTTAATTATTATTTTTTTATTTTACTTCCTATTTAACCTAAAATGGAATGCAAATGGGTGGCGAGATGAAATGCATGGCGTGAGATAAAAATGCCGGACAAATGACCTTTTATTGAGGATATTTTTCGAATCCGCCCATCATACTGGTGGGACTCGGGATATTCTCTCACCTAAGGAATTATCCGAGAAACTCGCCTTCGCGAACTCGACGAATAATTCCCGTCTTCGGGGTCATCGTACGTTTTAAAATAATATTTCGTGCCTAATGAACCTAATTCGGCAAAAGCCTTTTATTAAAGATGGTTCTCGAGCCTTCCCATCATACTGGTGGGACTCGAGGACATCTTTTCACCTAAGGAACTTTTCGAGAAATACCCGCCTTCGCAGGATCCCCGAAAGATCCAATCATCGGGGCTTAAACTCGAAATCAAAAATATTGATATGCAATGACATGTATGATGCAATATGTATATGCTATGCTAATGCAATTATTTATTTTTTCATTATATTTTTATTTTTATATATATTTTATTATCCTATTTCCTATTCTTATTTCTTATTATTATTATTATTATTTTTATACTTTACATTTTTTGTCCTAAGTTCTTTGTTTTTTATTTATAGTTAGACAAATTGTTTATAATTCTATGTTATTTTAATGAATAAAAATTATATATTTTTTTATCGTACTATTTTATATATATTTTTATATTTTTATTATTATTATATTTTTCATAAGCGATTTTTATTCAAACCTAATGCCTAAGATCTTACTTCATATGTATACTATTATTATTTTATTTTTTTTATCTTTATCTTCACATTTTTTTATAGTTTATGCCACTTAATACTCAATACTTAATTTTAGATTAGTTATTTTTATTATTTATTTATTTATTTATTTATTTAATGTCATGTATACTATATTTTCGTAAATTAATTATTTATCATATGTTTGAATTGTTATTACTTTATTATTATTTATTACTTATTATTTATTTTTATCAAGTAATTTTATCAAGTAATTTTTTTGTATAATCAAGCTCTTTATTTACTAAGGATTTCGAAATCTTGAAATCGAGGCCCTCCCATCATACTGGTGGAGCCTTGATTCGGATCCCGAGCCTAGGGAACATAAACTCGGGATTGCGACTTCTCGCATCTCGATCGATTATCCCATCATCGGCCAATTATTTTTATTAATTATATATATGTATATATTTTTTAAAAGGGTTAACTTTCTAATATTGATTCTCATACCTATTTTATTATTTTAATGCTTAATCTAATAATTTTTAATTTCTTAATTTAATCTTTTAGCCTACCATTTGTTTCATTCGTTTATATTTATATTTTATTATTGTTGTTTTGTTATTTACCTATTTTTTATACATATTTTTTTATTTTAATGATTCTAATTTTTTTACTCATTATTATTTTTATATTTTTAATTTATATTATCATATTATTATACTATGTCCCCATTATTTTACTAACAAAAGACTACATTAAGAAAATCATCATAACTAACACCAACAAAAGCCCAATATTTAAAACTTACCCAAGATTCAAGCCCGACTTAGCCCAATACACATCAGTCCGGCAGAAAGCCCGTGAGCATGCCCCAAGTATTCAACCTTCCTTAGCCAAAACGCAGTCGTTTTGAATGTCCTTGAGCTGCCCAAACGTATTCCCCAAAACGACACCGTTTAGCTTTAAGCACTAATTATAAAACCCCCCTATTCTTCCTTTTCTTCCCATTTCTCCCTTCCACTTTCTCTCTCTACCTATAAACTCTCTGACTTCTCTCTACAATTTTCCTCTGTCGGATTTCCCCTCCTCACGCCGGCGAGCTCCCCTTGGTTGTCAACCTGCAGGCAATCTCACGCCGGCGAACTCTTACGGCCGGCTTCCCCAACCGGTGGCGTCGCAGTTGTCCTGGATCGGCTCTTCCTTCCGGCGACAGATCGGGCGGCGTCGATGGTCTGGTTCCTTCTCCGCCGGCGAACTTCTCCTTGCGGCGTGGGACAAGTCGACTCTCCCCCAACCGGTGGCGGATCTGGTGGCGCGACGGTCTTCTCTCCCTTGCGCCAGCCGCCGCTCCTCTCTCTCTATTTCTCCGTTCAGTGCGTCTTCCCCTTGCGTCAATCTGCAGATTCTCCCTCCCTCACGTCTGCGGCTTAGGAATTTTGGTGCTGTTCACTGCTTCGTCTCTAGCCATGGCAGATGCGGTTGCTGATGTTGCTGCCCCCGGGAATCTGGTGGTTTTTTGCTTGCAGGTTGCTTTGCTGCTTTTGCCTGCCGGATCTCCGATTTTTTTGTGTATTTTTTTGGTGTGGCTTGCTGGAATTTTCGTTGCAGGTTCCCCCCTCCGAAATGCTACAGTGCCCCCTCTCCTTTATACTCGATTCTCGGGTTCTGGAGGGGCACGCCCCATTGCCTTGTCCCTGGGCACCCAGGGGCAAGTTCCACTAACCTGCCAGACGCGAATTTTTCGCGTCTGGCAGGTGAGAGAGGTGCCTGGCAGGGTGCGTCCGCACCCTGCCAGTCGTACCTCTCTCCTTTCTTTTTTCATCATTTTTCATTTATTCATTTCATCATTTTTTTGTTTATTATATTTTTAATTTTTACTTGTATATAATTTAGTGTCTACAGTTGTGATAACAATTCTTCAACCTGTAATATGAATCTGTTCCTCACTTCAGTTTGATTGATATGACACTTTGCTTGCTGTTGGACATCTGTGCTATCCTTTTGTGTCCGATGCATTCTACTTGAAGACACCAATATAAGGTCATTGTGCTTGGGCTCCATTTTGTGGTTGATGCTTTTGCTATTTGCATTTTGCTAGTTGCTTTTTACTTTTAAAAGTTGCTGTAAGGTAAAATTGAAATCATAATTGATTAAAATGCACAACTAAGTAAAATTTAGTACCAATTATTACGGTCTACATCCAAGTAGAATCATGTATTTTTTCATCTAGAAAACTACATTTTTTATGCAGAATTCTTCAATAATTTTGTTCACTTTTGTATCCAAATGCACTTTTTGTTCTTTTGCTTCTAGCAGTAAAAGCAAATAGTAAAAGCTCCAATCAAGTGGAGCCTTAGTGGTTCATTACTATGTATAATTATCTATATATGAATGTGGCAGGCTATTCATGGAGTCCCGTTTGCCAATGTTTAAAAAGGGAAATACTCATCTGGAGGTGGTATTGAACACATACATGGATAGCATTCTCATCTGAATTGTATTTATAATAAGAGGAGGCTCTTTCATTCTCTCTTTCTTTCCATACTTTTTTTTGAACTTGTGATTGTTTCAGTTGTGGGAATGTTAGAAATTTGTATACTGAACGTATGGCTACAACTGCAAGAAATTATCTTTTGTACTGGTTCTCAATTATTTTCCCATGTTGGACAAATTGGGAAACTCTCACTGGAACTGTCATATTTTCATAAGGGATATTCCAATTTCTATTTTACATATGCATTAGGGAAGTCTCTTGTTGAAAGACAGCAATTCAATCATCTTAACCTCTGTACCTGATTTCTGAGCAGGTTTCTAATGCTACTTGTTAATTTAGGTTAAAGAATATCTCCTGATGGATTAAATGATACTTAGTCACCAGGTACAAGCTGGTGCATTATATATGATGGAAGTATTGGCAAGAGTTTCAAATGAAATGCAAATCTTGCATAAGATATTTATGTGGTTAAATCCTTTCTGGTTCTAGCTAATGAGATTGTCTTGTTGGGGTAATACGTATGCTCATTATAGTTGATCATGATATCTGGCATTCTCGTTATGAAGACATTCATTTCAGTTATTTAATATATCAAAAGACTTGGCTATTCTCTTTTTCATTTATTCATTTTCTACCGTTTGAACAATAATAATTAAATCTTGGTTAGATGGGGAATGTGATCTGAGTTGAGTACTAAACTGTGGAAAGCATGATTAAAACGAAGGAAAAAGATGATAATTGGCACACTTTCTTCTTTATCATGGAACCATTCGGAATGGTAAGATACCTGATATTCATGTCCATCAAGTTTTCATATGACCTACCTGATGATTGGCAAGTGTTGTCTTTGTTTTAATTTAGTATTTGGAAGTGTTGGCCTTATAGAATTACCTTGTCTTTGTTATAGAATTAGTATTTGGAAGTGTTGGCCTTATAGAATTACCTTGTCTTTGTTATAGAATTAATATTTGGAAGTGTGGTCTTTTAGTATTTAACGTATAAGAGAAGAGTTTGTTCACCCCTGGTCCCTTCTGTTTCCGTTTTGTCACCATTGGCATAGCTTGCCTTTTTGACATTAGTCCTCAGTATCCACTAAAGTTTAAGTCAGTCAATCATAACATGTGCATCTGCACACACACAATTAATAGAGAGAGAAAGCCTGAGGCCATACTACTAAACCTGTCAAAATAGGTAAGATTTATTGGATCGGTTTATTTTTTATTAAAACGGGTGGATTGGGTTTGAAAATTTAGATTTATATTAGAATTAGGCCTAAATGAGTCAACCCATTTGATCAATAAGCTGTCTCTGGTTAAAGCCGGCAGAAGAAAAAAAATTAGTAATTTTAATTAATTAATAATTTTATATATTTAGTTATATAAAATTAATAATTTAGTTGTCAATGATATTGTTTATTTTATATATTTCAATATGTTTAATCTTTACTTATCAAATTAATAATTTTAATTAAAATTGAAATTTACTCTCTTTTTCTTTTATGACAATAAATATTAGATATAAATTAAAAATATTTAAATTTTGAGATATAATTGCTGTCCAAATAAAATTTAAATGTTTTGCTTGAGAATAAGGATTGAGGAAGATACAAATGAGTCTTGAAGTTTCTATTTATTTAATTATATATTTATATTATTTTTATTTATTTGGTTATATATTTATGTTTATAGGATTATAGTTTGTGTTAAAAATTGAAATTTTATTTATGTTGGATGTAATTTATTTGCTTATTTATATTTGGTGTAATTTATTTGTTTGTAGTATGCTTTTATTATATATTTATGGATTAAATTATGTAATAATTTTATTCATAGAAAGTTTGTTAGGTAGAATTGTAAAACTGAAATTTTTTTTGATAAAAAAAAGAAGTGAGTTGGTCCAACTCTGCTCATGAGTTGGCAAGGATGAATTAGATTAAGGTTTTGATGATCCAAATAAAAAAATAAACTAACCCAACGTAATTCATATTTTCTCAATTCATAAAGATTTGGGCCGGACTGGGCCAAATCAGCTCATATTAACACCTCTACATACTACATCAGGCAACTAGGCTGAGCAACTTCTTGGGAAGGAAGGTGATCAAGTTAAAGACTAGACATGTTACAAAAAATCCTAACGTGCAAGGTCTATGGAAAACAGATTTGAAAGCTCGATGCTCAAGCATCTGCGGGAAACTCGTTGTCGTGTCAATGCTTGGAAAAATTAAATTAAATACTGTGCTCTTTTTAATTGCAAGGGTAACCATTCTGCTGTTGTAGGATTATGATGATTTAATGGTGCACGCATTCCCTGGATACATGGGCAGTGACCCATACCAAACCCAAAGACATTTTTATTGGGTTGCTCACCCAATGGATCTGCAGTGATTTAGAAATCCAGGAGTGGGAATGCAGTACCATGCCACCGTGTTAACTCACCTTTTATATGGTATTGGACAGTTCTTAACAATTGATGCAGATCAGCTACTGTAATAGGTGATTTCATAATGATCATATTGATGAATAACAATATTACTCCGCACATTAGTTAAGTGATTTCATGGTATATAATATGGTTAAAAAGTTTGATAATTAAGCATAATAAATGAAAGTATGATTGTTCAATAAGTAGCATCCCCGTTTAGTATGGTTTTCATTCGAGCTGGGGACAGGCAAAACCTGAGGGAAAGACTGGTAAAGGAGAATCCTGGGGATGATGTTTGGTAGGAGGATGGAAAATGTTTCAATCGAATGATCAGGTTTCATAATCAAATTTGCTATTTTGTTAGATTAAAACTTTTTCCTTCTTCCTTTCCATCTTCCCTTCCAAATGGGGTTAGAGCTTTTAACAAGTCTTAGACAATTAAATCATGCCTAATTGAAGAAATGACCAAAAAAAAAAAAAAACAAAGAGAGGGGGAAGAGCACGTGAGTTAATGCCACCAAAATGTATAGACAAATAAGCAGTCATGCTATCCACTTGGGATTTGAAATTATTCTTTATGGTTCATGGATAATGGTCATATCACTAACGTTGATGCATACATGGAGGCTGCACCTTTAACACAACATTTGACAATTGCTTGCACATGTCACATTGTACAAGTCTCTCTCTCTCTCTCTCTCATTGAAACATTTGCACTGTGTTTGGTACGAAGGAAAGAGGAATGATGGAGCTAGATGGGGGCTGGGGGTTTGTTTGATAGGAGGGGAATAGGAAGGGAAAGGAAAAATGGGTGGATTTATAGCTATTCCCTTATAATTTTATCCTCTCAAAAGTGGGAGAAAACCTTCTCAACTCCTTTCTTTCCTTCCATTTTCCATCTCTTGCGCCAAATGGAAGGAAAAACAGATTTCCTTCTTTTCTTTTTGTTTTTCCCTTCCTTCCTACCAGACACATTAACTTCGCAAGAGAAGCAATTGTTATTTTGAGGATCATGCTTTACTGTTTGGTAAGTGGGAGTTAAAACAGCCACTTCATGAGACAAGCACGAGTGGGAGGAGAGACTGAGGAGCACTAACCATATGTATGAAGGAATGAAAGAGTGGTGTAAAGTGTAAACCTAACAATGGTGGATGGGAGTAGGCAATAAGTCACTATCCCTTTGAAAACAAATCCTAAACCATTTGCCATCACACCCTAGAAAGAGAGATTGATATAAATATTTCAATTTAATTGAACATCTCATACTCAAAACATTAATTTCATGTTTTAGCTGCTACTCAATTTTGCCATAATAATGATTGGTGTCAATGTTGCAGATGTTGGCATTTTCCTTCACTAAATTCATTTTGGAAAATGACTTGAGTTGATGTTGGTACATGGGGTTGCATGTATTTTTCCATCCTTGGTGCAGATCTGGAGTGATGGAAAGCTTTAGAAGGAAATAAAATGTGAGGTGTGCCAATGTTGGCCAATCAAATTTTGGGGGGGTGACCCAGCTGGGTCTCCTGGTGCTGATTCAACTAGCTTCTTCCCGATGTCATGTCCCATTTCAATTCTTGGGTTTTTCTTCTTCAACTACTTAGGAATGAAAACTTAAAGGTGCATGAGCATTATGCATGTCTATTCTTCATGCAATATTTAGTTGTCAATGAGTGCTTTCACTTGCCTATTGATGGAATAATCTCAATATATATACCCAATATTTATTAAAATAAATTAATTCGATTTTTTTTCTTGAAAGAAAAGAGTTTTGAAGAGAATATATGCATTTACAATTGAATCAAATATTTAAGTATTAATTTTTTTTATAAATATATATATTTTCTTTTGGTGCAAATTTGTTTGATTTTTCTTAGATTACTTCTCAGTTCAGCCAAGTTGGTCGGTGCATCGAAAAAGAACTTTCAATTGGTTCCTGCAATAATCTCGCAATAAATAAACAAACAAATTAATTGTCATAGAGAAAGAGGTTTAGACTTCAACTTCACTCCAGCTTCCCCTAATTAATTCTCTTTCTTAAATTAAATTCAAACTATTTTAATTCATTTAAAATTCACAGCTCTTGGAACAAAAAAACAATCACAAGAATTTATGAAAACAGATTAGGCTAAGAATTAATATGGGACTGACTCAATTGGTAAATTTTCGTTGATGGTAAGTAGCATGATTGGGATTGAATTTTACCATCTGATCTCAATCGGACAATTTTTAAAAATACGATACATTTTATCTTGTTCTAATTCAAGAGATTGAATAATTTATTTTTTTGAAATTCTATATATGTACTAAAAGAAATAGGTATATGCTCAAATAAATTCCTAAGTTATTTAAAAAATATTAAATAATTTCTTTTTTTATAGTTTTTATATTTTTATTACATTCAATCAAGCCCTATATTTTTATTTTTAATGAAATAAGCTCTTATGACTAATAATTGATTAATTGTCATTAGTTAAAAGTATCAATTGTCATTTTATATCCATATGACATTAACATGGTATTGATGTACAAAATAAAAAATATCATATGATCATATTATCATATTAAATTAATATATTACGTTATCATTAATTATAATATATCAGTATGGTATATCATCATCAATTATGATATGTCAGCATTACGCATCAATGCGACACAACATAAAATGATAAATAACATTTTGATTAAATCAAAATTAGTCATAAAAGTTTATTTAAGTCAAAATAAGAGTATAAGAGCTTATTAGGTTCAAAATAAAAATATAAAAACTTCATTGCATGCAATAAAAATATAAAAATTTATTTAATTTTTTAATTAACTTAGGAATTTTTTTATATATTATACCAAAAAAATAATGGTCAAGTTGAGCAAAGTACGTAAAAGAAGGCTCATCAAACTCGGACCGATATTGAAACCCCAGCTGCGGAATAATAGACCTGAGCAGAAGCAATAAATAATTGAAAACATATTGAAAGAGAGTTGAAAGTGAATGAATTTAATGATATGAAACGACACTAAGCAAAGAGTTATATCCGAGGAGGCTGGGGTGCAAATCAAGGAGTAGACAATGGGATTGTTAGACAACAATGTAATTTTCTTTCAACTTTAATTTGGCTCACATTTATTTTTTCTGACAATACAATAAATATAACTTTCACTGTAACCAGATTGACTTGAGAAAGAAGCAAGTTTGCAGTATCTACACATAGCCAGACTAGACTGCTTTATATTTTTAAACAGTAGTGACACATGTGGTTGGCAGATGAACATTCCTTTTTTTTTTTTTTTTCTCTAAATTTTGTCAGTATTGATATCAAGGTAAAAATAAGTTACATAATTGTTTTACACTAATAATTCAATTATAAATTTTTCTTATATAAAAATTAATATGAACAAGGCAAGGCGGATATGGAGGGTAGGGACATCCATGGAGGCAGGGCGGCGGGCTCGGTTCTAGTAGAGGCGGAGGCGGATGAGGCATTTTCCCTGACACCGCCCAGCTCCATTGGCATTCCTAGTTGCAGTGAGTGGCTCAGAAGCTACTGAATCTCATCCCTTTCTCTGTCTCTCTCTCTTCATCATGGGATGACTTTGTGAATAAAATATTGAAATGGTCGGTTCTCGGTTGCATGTATTTCACCCACAAACTTGCTTAGAATTGCTACCAAGCATTCTCTTCCAAGCCAGCTAGCTCGTCCTCTTCTCTCACACTTTTTATGCATAGAGTTTTAAAAAAATTAAAGTAATTTGGTGCTAATGATGGACGAAAGAAGGCTATAAACCTGAGATATGTGTACACACAAAAAAAAGGTGGGCTAGAAGGTTTAGGAATACAGGAGAGGAGGCCATGATGCATATTATGGGATATATCCTTTGCTTCCGAATCTCTTATTCTTTGATTTGGGTTTAGTTAATTTCAACCTTACGTGCCGCACACAATCCTTCAATGATGACACTCTTCACCCCCAGGAACTTGCCCTCCTTAATCCACCCATCATCCCTTTTCTTGATATCCCATATCCTTAAACTAAAACCAAATTAATGTTTTAATTACCGATTATATGCTTGCAACATTCCATGATTAGTCCCAACAATTTATCTAAAAACTTGTGTGAAAACAATTTCTTGACTTAATTTTAAATATTTATTTGATCGATTTAATTATGAATCAGTAAATCCTATTTTTAAATTTATCTTAATAAATTTTTACGACGTCGTGAAGGATAAAAAATTGATACTAAATGTCGTGACAAGTAAATTATTACTCTTTAATTTGCCACATATTATTTGATTTCATACTTAATGAATCTTCATTATTTTGTTTTCTTTCAAATATGTTGTACTCCAATATTGTATATAGGTCTGTTTTTCCCCTTTGCAATTTGAAGCTGACTTTAAGAATGCAAGCAATATATTATTAATTTAGCCATAGATGGGATTAGATAATCGTGTTGACGTAATTATAGCATGTTTTCCCTTTATCTTTGCTGGGAATTTGTCTCACCATTTCTATACATTAGGAGACGATGACTTAGTTTGTAGGGACAGTAGACTTTGTTTTGGCTTATTGCCACCTTGACATTGATCACATGGCTAAGTACTATTTCTGGTTTTAAATTTTATATATTATTATCTTATACATTAATGATGAAATTTCTAAATTTCACACATGAAGTTAGAGAATTGTCACATGCATTATCAAATTATATTTATAGAAATTAATAAATTAATATAATAATTGAATAAATATTAATAAAATATTCATAAATAATTTTACCATGTAAAATGATGCTATATAGCGAGTTGATAATATATCCTTTATTTTTTATCTACGATGTATAACAATGCATAATTTTATTGTTTATTTGCTTCAAATCAATAATAATTATCACTTGAGTACATGAATCAATAATAAATGTAGATATCTTTTTATTTAAAGAGTCAAATTCAAATATTTTTTCTCTAATAAAAAAAAATCAACAGCCCTTAATTAAGAACACGAGTCACATTAGCTCCAAGTAAATTATGATATTAATGCAAGTAAAGCTCTTGCAAGTTGTGATCCGCCACTAAGCACCTCAATTCTTCACTTCATTTCACCTTATTCATGATCTCGGAGATCTACATATATCTTCACAATTTATTCATACAGAATCTACATTTTTTGTTCTTTTTCTCTTGTTATTAATTAATTAGTTGCTCTATGCTTCACATGGTTAGTTCAATTAGCAGCCAGGTATACTCTTCACCTCTATATATATATATATATAATATTGATTTAAGAGATCTTTAGATTCATCAAGTGATTGAGTAAATTAAGGCAACTCAAATTAAGTCAAGCATATAAAAAGTTAACCTCATAGGTTAGCTAGTTGGAAAGGAGCGAAATCTCTTTCCTCGTCAATCAAGGTCCAATTCTTGTAGGAGCATTCTGAAAATAAATCACGAACATACTAAATCAACATAGCTTAAGATCATCTAGAGAAGAATTAGGCATAAGCAAAATAACACGATTTGCATTAACTTATAAAATATTATCCATTTTAACTAGTTAATTTTGTCTTGTAAAGAACACCTCACAAATTAAAAATGATGTAAATACCTAAATACCCCATCGATGTAGGATTCACGATTCCCTTTTAAGATCATAATACAAAATCTATGTATACAATATAACCATAATAGAAAACAAAAAAGTTTATGAAAAAGTTTTTTGGGTATATATAGCAATTAATTGTTATTGGGTCTTTGGTTAGTAAATTCCCTACCTCATATATCTTACCCTTTTCATCTCCACTATCAAACTAAAGATTTCAGTTTTAACTGTTAAAAATTCTCTTGAAAATGAATGAAATAGAAAGACAAGAAGCAAGATAGCTTGTGTCAAAAGTTATCAAAAGTTGGTTAATTTTTTATTGGCTTGTGGTTGTAAGCTTATGCACTCAACTCATTGGGCAGCAGCTTCACAACAGGCAATTATTCCAAGTTTTATCCAATTAAATGAACCCTAATGATTGGCTTCGAACACAAAATAATTGGCCGCTTCATATGATAATCAAGCAGCCTTGTATTTTAATGACCAAATTAAATGCTAAACAGGTTTTGCAGTCATTAAAAAAAGGAAAATAATAAATAAATATAATAAATATAAAAGAAATGACAGATTTATTTAATGTGATTAGATAAATAAGTGGGTGAACAGCACATGAACTGATTGATTAGAAACGAATTGTGTGCATAATAATGGATCACGTAACCCTCACAAAGATACTTACACATCCGAATTTTTAATATCTAAGATATTCCTGCTGGCATTATATGCTAAAATTTATTGAAGTTTTACGTAAGTTAGAAGTAAAAAAGAGAGTTAAAACCTTCACTTTAAACAATTACTTGGGATTTTTTCTTGCACTCAAGTTTCATAAGTGGCATAATATCAACAGCAGAAGAGCTAGATTTTATTCTTACAAGCAGTTATTTCATGAACTAATAGCAGTAACTGCACAATAATATCTAGTAAGAAAAAATTTGGACCAAATTCAAACTGATATGTTATTGTCCCGTTAATACATATAACATGTATTTATATAAAAAAAATAAATTAAAGAAATACGGATTTTTATCTCATTCAATTAAAACTATTACTCTAGTCAAGTTATCTTATTTGTTCAATATTTAACAATAATAATAAGAAAGAATTCCATGTAACATAGGAGGAAATCATTCAAGCAAGAAGCATGACAAGAAAGAGATAGAAGAAAAAGAAAAGAAATGAAGTAAAGAAAGGAAGCAAAGGTGGGGGGGGAGGGGAGGGATAGCACCGCGGATTCCGTGGGTTCCAGGCTTGCACTCCAATCATCTCATTATAGAGAGAATCGTTGAGGCAAAGTAATGGGCTATCTTTGCTTTGCTTTGCTTGCTCACCTCATCCCCCTACCCATTCCATCCCACCTCTCTATGCATATACCACACATTTGTATCTTTGCACCATCTTTTCTTGTAAAAGACGTGTGTGAGACTCATTCTTCTCCTCCTTCCTCCACGCGCCTCACTGTAATAACTTACCTAACTCATAGCTTATTACCAAGAAATCATATGTTAAGTGAAGAAAAAAGAAAAAAAGTTCTGTGATTGTTCTTATATTAAGATTCATGAAATGATAAAACAATATCTTATATTAAGATACAGTCTCTTAAAACCAATAAATTTTCATATTTACTTACCAAAAAGTGTAATCCTAATAAGTAAATGATAGATGAAATGTTAGCAACATATATAGAGGTAGATCACAGCATTAATTAGGGGATTTGATGATACAAAGAGAGAAAGGCAAGTGGGTGTGATTGGTAATCAAGTTTAGTCCAAGGACAAGGAGCAAAGGAGGGTGAAGAACATGCTTATATCGTGCAACCAAGCATTGGATGGAGGGGGAATTGTTGATGTATGTTCTTTGTTGTTGATTTCATATCGTGAAGTGCGTTGGCAAAGTGTGAGAAAGAGAGTGTGAAACGGACTTTACGTTAACAACCTTTTCCCAACTGTTTTACTCTCTATCTCTTCTAATTTTGCATCTTTTCAGTTACATTTGTGTTCGTTTTTGGCCTTTCTCTTCTTTGTCTGTCTCCATTTCCTCTCCCTTTCACCCCATCTCCCCCTCCCTATCTTTTTCCAACTAAGCCTATAAATATAAAAAAATATATATACTTCCATTAATTAGCTATTCAAAATCTTGTGGGCTAATCAAGAAATTTTGGCCTTACTAATTTACTCTTACTGTTCCATTGGTGTCTCTCTTTTGACTCCAAAACTGATCCCAAAGGCCGAAACTTCCTCCCTTTTCTCTCTCTTTTTTCTTTTTTATCGTGCCATTCACTATATATTGAAGCCCACTTTCTCTCCTTTGCTACCTCCCTATATTCCCCCTGACCCTCTCTTTCTCTCTCAAACTCCTTCTATTTCTTTCTTTTTTCCTTTTTGTCATTGGTGGTGTTGGGGGAAGATGGAAGCTCCGGAGGAAGTTGCAATGGGGTCTAAAGATCATAGCAACATCGTCAAAGGGAAGCGGACCAAGCGTTTGAGGCCTCAATCACCAATCCCTTTTGCCATAACTTCTAATTCAATACACAATGAAGATGAAGGTGAATTTGATGGGAATAGTGCAAATGTAGACAACAAGAATGTTACTCTTTTGTCACCTTCTTCTTCTTCTTCTTCCTCTGAATACCAGGACAGCACCGAGGAAGAAGAAGACATGGCTAACTGCTTGATCCTCCTCGCGCAAGGCCAATCAAGACAATCCACGAAGCAAGCTGATGATCATGATCATCATACGGGAACTGACAACAAATTCACTAGTAGAAAGTTCATGGAAGCACCTTCAAACGGGACAGGCAAGGCCGGGTACTATGTCTACGAGTGCAAAACTTGTAACAGAACCTTCCCTTCATTCCAAGCCCTTGGTGGTCACAGGGCTAGTCATAAGAAGCCTAAGACAGCAGCCATGGTTGATGAGAAAACAAGACAATTCACAGCAGCAGCATCAGATGAAGAAGGACAATTCATCAGGACTAACAACCTTTCTTCTCTTTCTCTTCAATTGACTAATAATAATAACAACAATAGAGGTTTGTATAGCAATAACAATAAGGCTAAGGTTCATGAGTGCTCCATTTGTGGGGCGGAGTTTACCTCTGGGCAAGCCTTGGGAGGGCATATGAGAAGGCATAGAGGGCCAATAGGTGGTAGTATTCCTACAGCTAGCACAGCCTTGTCATTGACAGTACCAGTGGCAATGGAATCTGAGCAACCTAAGAAACCAAGGAATGTTTTGTCTTTGGACTTGGATCTCAATCTTCCTGCCCCGGAAGACGATCACCGGGAATCTAAATTCCCCTTTGCTTCCAAGCAACAGCAACAACAACAGCAACAACAACAATCACCTCTTGTCTTCTCCGCCCCCACTTTGGTGGATTGTCATTACTAAACAAGGTTAAAGGAAATTTTTTTCTTTCTTGTTTTTTTACTTCTACCCCCATTTATATTACACAATTGATCCAAGCTGAATTGGGTGTTTTTTAAATTTTCTTTCTCGTATTTATTCAACATTTATAAGATTCATTTGATTCTTTTCGTTTGTTTTTTGGCCTCATATTGATAACATGTGTTAATCATATGAACTTGAATTCTTTGATAAAAAGCAATGAATAATGTGTTACTGAAAGGTATCTAAATTGTTCGTGTAAAGTTTCATGATGGGCATCTTTTTCTTCTTTCCCAATTTGGTTTCTGTTCTTTTTCAGTGGGAGGGAATGTGTTACACACATGGGGAGAGAGAGAGAGCATTTAGGCTTGGATTTGTCACCACCGCAACCAAAAGCCTGTGGCTTAGGTTTCATTGTTTCATTTACAAGAATGCCTTTCTCCCTCTTTCTCTCTCTCATGTTGGGGGTGACAAAAATAGAATAAAAGTCTAGAAAAAGGCCAGTAAGGAACTGCACTTCTCGTAGGAATTCACCTCCTGTCCTTTTCTCTTTTAAATAACAATAACATGCTTCTAAAAGATGTTTCCTACTTAGCTATTATTGTTCTTTTCTTTGCTTCCTCCACCTCTTTTTTTAGTTACTAGTATACTCAAAGACAACTAATCACCCCCTTGTGGAAAGTTATCCCATGCTCCTTCACCCACAATTCTTACAATGCACCTCCCCATTTTGGATATTCTCACAGCCTGTAGATTCAACTTTGCATTCACTATAGTTTTCAGTTACCATCATCAAATTGATCTTAATTAATCTAGTGGTTTAGATTCAAAATTTATTAAGTCAGTTATATAGCAGATCGTTTGATACAATCAATTTTACTAACTCATAGCACCTATGATAGCTTTTCCATCTAGCCATATATAACAGCAAATAATCTTCCTTAAGTTACTGATAGCCAAGCACTTAAACAATGGCTTGTTGTAATTGTCATGGACCACAAGGCAGGTATATCTGACATGGGGTACATTAAGTCAACGGTTGTTTTTTCTCTTAAAGTATTGATTTTTTTTTCATATATAAAAATTTTGAGTTACGTAATTCGAAATAGCTCTCTCTCTCGTTTCATAAATATTTTTCAAGAATGTTCCAAAATATTTTAAGTATTGACTTGTATCTAACAAAATGCCTAATTTGGTTTGGTAGTTTTGGAAGTGCTATAGGAATTAGATCTTTGATAAACCAGGGCTAAGCTAATTAAAGTTGTGGTATGAGCTGAATGTCAGCACAAAGTTGGCGATAATATCCAATTGAGGTATAATTGAAGAAGACAAAACGGCCTTGTAGTCCTTGTATTATGCCTTTTTTTAAGCATCATTAGCTGTTCTTAAGTAAGAGTCTGGTGTCTGTCTACCTCACACAATAAGAGAGAGAGAGAGAGAGAAAGGGATGCAATAATTTGTGAGGTTGCTATTGACTGTGCCAAGTTGAGCAGATGTGCTAATTTAGGAGTTGAGTCAATTCTTTTTTGCTAAATAAAAAATGCAAGTTGTGAGGTTAGAGAATAATATGCCAAGCTGTGTAGCTTGCTCTGTGTTTTAGTCAATTCATGTTATAAAATATAAGTATGGAAACTTAATTTTTAGTAATTATATTTTAGAGATTTAGAAATCTGGGTTTTTAATTTTAAGCCTCAATTAAGGCATCTGCCCAAAAAAAAATATAGTTTTAAGGCATTTGACTAAGATTTTTGTATCTCAATTTATTGAATTAACTTTTCAGCTGTCAGGCCTAGTAACTTAAAGAGTAAACAAACAAGTAATAAGTTGAAAATATATAAAAAGGAAAAAGATAAAATAGAGATTATTATCTACTATATATGTCATATAATGGAAAATAGCATGGTTAAATAATTAGCTGCACTAACTTCTTCATATTGAAATTATAAGTATCAGAATCGTTGATTAGAAATTTTTCAGGCAGGACAGCTATATCAGTTATCCTTCCATGTCTAGCACGTGAATATTAATTAGTATGGCAGAAGACAATTGTTGCCTAAACATACTTCAAACCTCCCAAATTGTCACTCTTAGCAAAAAGACTCTGTAGTTTGTGGCTCCCCTTGAAAAGTATCAGAGTAGTGAGTATTGGGATGAAACACTTGCAATTAGGTTAGCAGCTTTAATTTGGGATAGAAAGCAGGTGGTAGGAGGTGTTGCTTCATCGATCTATAGTTGTTCAGTGACACTCAATCGGGGTCAAAGGAGATGCAACCCTTCCAACCAGAAATTAAAGGTTGTCTTTTGAGGCTCTTTCTAGAATTTGTCATCAGCATCTTCAGTTTTTGGTCCATAAATTTCATGTGCCATTACAGTACACAAGTGTGAGGGATCACTTAATTTTCACAAGGAAATATATGTTGCTAGGAAAACCTAGAACGAGAGGGATTGCATGGTTGATGATGATAAATAATGTTGGAATCTCATGAATGTATGGTGGTATAAAGATGGAAAAGAAGCCGACAAGGCCTTGCCCCAACGACGATAAAAAGGTTCCGAAATCTCGAAGAGTAATCATGTTTAAATTATATTATGCGTGAATTTGATCTAATTTTATATTAAATTTATCTAATTATATGTTGATTTATTTGTTTGATTGAATTTTCATATGAAATATTATATTTGATTATTGTGATTATAATTTTTTATGTAAACGTGACATTAAATTTTAAACTATTACTATTGATAGTTGAGATTAAAAATTTAAATTCACTGATCTTTCCTTTTTAGACTTTCTCATACATACCAAAAAATAAATAAAGATTTACATGAGATGTTTGTTTAACCCACTGCTGTCCATATCTAAATATGATGCTTAAATTTAGAACCCAAAATTTTTATGAAGGTAATTGACTCTACCAACTAGGGTAAATTCCTCTCGGTCCTTTTCCATCCTTTGATCAATAAGTATAAATATATTGCTAAGTTATTGACAATGACCAAGTGGGATCATGCCCTTTTTTATTGTCAATTGACTTTTTGAACCTATTTTTAAAAATTTGGGTTTTATTTTTTATCCATTTTTATATAAAAATCATTAATTTTGAAATAAGCACAAAAGAAGAATCAAAATCAAAGTAATGTTAAACAATATATACATATTTTTCCCTAAAAATCTCTGGATTCTATGCCTATCTAACAAATTAATCAAAACCCTCACATCCTCCTATTTCTTGCCTTCCACTCTCTTGAAGCAAATCAGATCTTATGGCTAGCATTAACAACCACAAACACATTTTCCACTAATTCAGGCCTCTATCACATGAAAAGCCTTGCCTCTCATTATTACAATTTTGAAAACAAATTCTTAGGAAAGCAAAATGAATAAATAAATAAATATATATATATATATATATATACATAGAAAAGGAAAGGTATCATGAAAGTTTGGGTTGAGCTATACCATATACATTGCCAGAATAGGCATGAATGGATGGCCTATTTTTCTTCTCTGCAATCACTTGATCATGCATGTTAGATAAGGCATTTATTATTTATATTTATGGATTGAGATTTATTGAGTTGGTTCATTGAACAAACAGTACGACCCAGATGACGCTTATCATAATATACACATACTCCCAAAATTCACTGATGAGTAAATTTTCTCAACCAATTTCCATCAGGTGAAAGTTACTAGAAATTGATGGATGGCACGTAGCATGAGATTCGAGCATTTTCCTTTTGATAAATAAGAATTTATACTGATAATAAAGACAATGATGGACCAGTTTGGTGTCACTACATCTCAATTAGTGAAATTATCTAAAAATCAAAATAAAGTAACAATATATAAAATTAAAGAGACATATTCCCTTAGACTTTATCTCATATATACAACGTAGGAAAATTTTAGGTTTCTTACTTTTAATCAAAATAATTATATATTTTATACATATATTTCTTTCTTTTAATCAAAATAATTTTATACTTACTGATGCAATTACAGTACTGTTTCAGTGAACTTGGCATGTTTTATACTATATTTGATCTCCTTTACTATAATTAAATAATGTTGTTC
This sequence comes from Theobroma cacao, assembly GCF_053813885.1. Taxonomy (NCBI): domain Eukaryota; kingdom Viridiplantae; phylum Streptophyta; class Magnoliopsida; order Malvales; family Malvaceae; genus Theobroma; species Theobroma cacao. Next base: position 5,443,728 of record NC_142648.1, read on the forward strand.
TTAACCAAGTCGCCAAGGGAAAAGTCTTGGCTTTGTCCATGTACTTAACAAATTGAACTTCAACCCAATAATCTTGTCCATGTCCATGAACTTCAAGCTAGATTCACATGCTTATTACTAACATAATATTATGTACTTAATTAAAAATATAAATTACATTATAAATATATCCCAAAATTAAATACTTAATTATACGTATCAACTACTTGAGTTTTTTTACCCTGTCAAAATTCCAACATGAAGTTGGAGATCTTTAAACAAAGATCATTCTAACGATCAAAAGACACCAATAGATCCTAGTCAAATTTAGTCAAAATATCATCCAATATTTCAATTTTGCCATTAGGTGGCAAAATGACCATTTTGCCCCTACGTTATGAAAATTTCCGAATTAACTCCAAATCAATCCTCGAATTTCGAATCATCATAATAAGACATTCTAAGATTCAATAACTCTCAAATACATCGTAAAATCTTTATTTGGCTTAGTTTGAGGTTTTAATCAACTTAATTGTATCACTAGGTACAATACCGATTTTTAATGATTTTTCGATACATTCACTTATACAAACATTTTATCAAGCATATGAATGACATGACAAGTATATAATAGAGTAGGGCTTGACAGGTTATTTTATAATGTGATAACCATTTTACACCTAGGTTTATTTGGAGTATAAGTAAAATAAATAACATAAAAAATAATTTAATCCTAACTTTCCTTGAAGTGTAAGTAAAGTAAATAAAATAAAAAGAAGTAATCCAATGCTAACCTTTCTTAGAGTGCAAGTAAAGTAAATAATAGATATGAAAAGTATTCTAATTTCTTTAAAACACTAACTTGGCTGCTACTCTTCCTAGTAGCTAATAAACCACCCTCATATGTGTTGTCTTTTTGTACACTACCTACTAATGTGCAAGTCCATATGCATGAGTCCCCTTGGCATAGCTTGCATGCGGCTCAGTGATGTGTGGCCCACTAATGCATGGCCCTCTGAAGTGTGGCCCTCTAGTGCGAGGCTTTCTAGTGTGCGCCCTCTGAAGTGTAGCCTGTATGCTCACAGCCTTCTGGCCGGCAGGTTGTGTGTGTGTGTGGCCTTCTAGTGCGAGGCTTCCACATGCGCACAACACGTGCGTCATTTCTGTATGTGTACCCATGTTCACATTCTCCTCATGCGTGAGGCCTATGTGCTCGTCTCTTGTGCGCATAATATGTGCACAAGCTTGGCACGCCAAGCTTGTTGTCCTGCACTGCTCGACATGACCCATCTGTCCACACCTTGCTCGTGCTGTCCAACATTGTTGACGTGTAGTGCATCTGGAAACCCCCAATCAATGTTAACTCGCCAACAACTAATGTTGAACTCATGGGTCATATCACCCCATGGCCAAATCGAGTCTCGTACGTATGGCACATCCTTGCTAACTTGATGGTCCAATCGAGTTGGACTAGTTATAGATTCATAGACCATAACATCTTCCGTCACTGGTGATAAGGCACCCCTCATGTAAAATTTTAAGTCCGCAACTACTAATTTCAAAGTTTGTCATCAACAACTCAAGACACATTGTTGTAGCCGTCAAAGTTTTGCAACAAACAACCAAAACCAGTAATAGTATCAAAGTTGGATCGTATGAATGTTCTCCTGAGTTTGTGTTAACTGTTTTTTTTTTTTTATTGATGAGGTTAGATGGATATAAGTAATGAACTTGGATCCTTGAGGTATCAACTGTGGTATGGCCAGATTCTATTTGTTACTCTGCTGATAGTTAATCTGTATGATCATTGGTAGTGAGTTTGATTATTTATGTTACTCTATTAGGTATCTGTTTATTGGTTTTACTGTATTCGTGTTCTTTGGTAAGGCCAGGTTATTGCATTGTAATGGTGGCTTGAACAGGGGTTACTTAAAATTGTCTAGGGGTTTATTCCAAGTAGCCTTTAGGCCAATGGCTATCTAAAAAGCCAGGTCGGGCTTCTTGTAAAACTTCTTTAAGTATCAATAAATACAGAAGTAAAATCTGATCAATACTTACTAAATGGTAAGAACATTATCTTAAGTAAAAATATCAAAAATCATTAAAAATTTTTTCAAATTTTGTATATTATCTACGTAACAATGTTAGAAAGGTGATCTTTAGTTAGTAGATAAAAAGCTGTAAGCTGTGGAAGAAGGGAGAATCAGGTGGCGGGTTGTAACGACAAATTAAAGTAGCCGTTGGAAGTCAAAACGCAGCAATAAGGGGTCGTTTTGTTTTCTACTTCTTTGTTATTAATGAAACGCTGTTGAAGTTTGTCGTTTTGCTTAGTTTCTTTTATGTTTTACTGTTAAGGTGTCGTTTTGTATTTCTTGTAAGGCTTTAAGCCAAGTCTGTTTTTCAATTTGGTAATCTATTTGCTGGGCACTGGTTTTCATGGTGAATGTGAGCTGAGTTCAGGCTTGATTCATTTTGTTTTGAAAGTCGTTGCTATTTTTGTGGATCTAGGTAGTTTTTGAATTCAAAATCTCTCATATAAATACTAAGAGATGTACTAAAAAATTTGATGAATTCCTGTATATATTTTCACTACTCTGTTTAGAATTTTCTTCTATTTTCTCTGTTTCTTCTCTCTTATTCTGGATTTCATAAACACTTACAAAATCTTACATGGTATTAGAGCTCTTATTCTTAAGGGACTTGTAATTTGATTGTTCATTCTTGAGTGTACCTTCCTCAAATCAAATGGTAACCACAGGTTTCAGTGCTGGTTCACCTCTTATCTTTTCTAGAGTGAATTGCCCCTTTTGGGCTGTGAAGATGCGAACGTACCTAAAGGCTTTTGATCTGTGGGAGTCAATTAAGTCTGGAGAAGCTTCTATGCTGAGGCATGCCAATCCTACTTTGGCGCAGATCAAACAACACAATGAGGATGTAGCTAAAAGGTACAAAGCATTAATCTGTTTACAGTCTGCTGTTTCTGAAACTATTTTTGCAAAAATCATGAATTATGAGGATCCTAAGGTTGTTTGGGATAGTTTGAAAGAGGAATACCAAGGTAGTGTCGAACTAGGACAATGCAAATGTTGAATTTGTCTAGACAGTTTGAGCTTATGAAGATGAAGGAGGAAAATAACATTCGGGATTATACTGACAAATTGTTGAGGTTGGTTAATGAGTTGAGACAGTTAGGAGAAGATGTGAGTGATAAGAGAGTAGTGAACAAAATTTTGGTTAGTATTCTAAAGAGATTTGAATATAAGATTTCGTCTTTGGAAGATTCTAAAGATCTAACCAAAATTTCTGTTAATGAGCTGGTTGTTGCATTGGTTGCTCAAGAGCAAAGGAGAGCTCTTAGGTGTGAAGCTTCTATTAAAAATGCTTTGGTTGCAAAGACCAAAGGCTTAAGGAGAAAGGGTGAGGGTTCTAAGAAGCCAAAGCACAGTAAAGGAGGTGAGGATAAGCAAGGGAAAATAAAGGACAAGTATCCTCCTTGTCCTTATTGTAAAAAGAGCAATCATACGCCTAAGTATTGCTAGTACAAACCTCATGTGAAGTGTAGAGGTTGTAATCAGCTTGGTCATGTAGAGAGGGTTTGTAAAGTGAAGAAGGCTGAAGAAGGATACTTCACAAAGCAGAAGTAGCTGAGGAAGTTACTAAGTCTGAGGAAGTGCTGTACATGGTTGAAGTTGATATTAATTCAGCTAAGAATGATACCTGGTTGATTGTTAGTGGTAGTTCTAACCACATTACAGGAAATGAGAAACTGTTCAGTAAACTAGATAATGCCAGAGTGAAAATTGACAATGGTATGTTTTTGAAGATACTTGGAGTAGGTACTGTTATAGTGAAAACTCCAAAAGGATTGAAATCCATTTCTGATGTGTACTTTGTACCTGATGCATAGCAAAATCTGTTGAGTGTTGGTCAATTGACTGATAATAAGTATGTGTTGCTATTCAAAGATAAAGCTTGCACTATCTTTGACAGAACAGGTGCTGAAATTCTGACAGTAGCTATGAAGAGAAGATGTTATCCATTGAATCTAATGGAAACTGAGCATAGTGCCTTATATGGTGAAGTGAATATGTTAGAATTGTGGCACAGGGTGTTTGGACATGTGAATTACAATTCACTTGTCAGGATGGCATCAGAAAATATGGTAGATGGATTACCTGGTATACAAAAGGCTTTAAAACTATGTGATGTTTGTCAGTTTGGAAAACAGTGCAAAAAGCCCCATTCTAAGGAGAGAAGGTGGAAAGCTCAGCAGAAATTGAAACTCATTCATACAGATCTTTGTGGTCCTATGCAAGAAGCATCTTTGAATGGTAGTAAGTATTTTTAACTTTTCATTGATGACTATACCAAATTCTGTTGGGTTTATTTTCTGGTGCATAAGTCAGATGCTTTGCAGTAGTTTGTCAAGTTCAGAAAATTAGTTAAGAACTTTGCAGAGTTGCATTTTAAAACACTGAGAAGTGACAATGGCTCAGAGTTTACTTCATCAAAGTTTGAGAAGTTTTTAGAGAATCTGAGAGTTAGGCATCAGTTGACTGTGACATATAGTCCTCATCAAAATGGGACAGCAGAAAGAAAATACAGGACTCTCTTAAAGATGAGTAGATGTATGATGTTCCAAATGGATTTACCAAAGAAGCTTTGGGCTGAGGCAGTAAATATTGCTAATTATATTTTGAATGTGACATGTACTAAAGCTTTAGCTTCAAAAACTCCTTATGAATTGTGGTACAATCATAAGCCAACAGTGTCTCATCTTAGAGTGTTTGGTTGTGTCTGCTGTACAAAGATTGATGATGAGAAGAGGTCTAAATTAGATCCTATAGACTACTGAATGTTAAGTCTGAGAGGCTATTTATAAGCAAAAAAGTGATGTTTGATGAAGGGCAGAAATGGAATTTTGAAAAAAATGTAGCTGAAAGTGTTGATCTAGTTGAATTATCCAACAAGACAGTGGATGATGAAGCTAGTGAGATTGAAGACATTGAAGATAAACATTCAGCAGTTAGAGGAACAAGGTCATTGGCTGATATCTACAGCAGATGTAATGTTGCTATGGCTGAACCTACTTGTTTTGCAGAAGCCAGTGTAGATGCAAATTGGAAGGTTGCAATGGACACTGAAATGAGTATGATTTTAAAGAATAACACTTGGAATTTGGTTGATAAGCCAAAGGATCAAAATGTTATTGGTGTTAAATGGCTGTTCAGGACAAACTTGAACCCAGATGGTACAATAAACAAGTACAAAGCAAGGCTGGTTGTAAAGGGGTTTGCACAGACTTATGGTATTGATTTTTTTGAAACATTTGCACATGTTGCCAAGCTTGACACATTAAGATTACTTGTGGCATTATCAGTTAAGCAAGGTTGGAAAATAAGCCATCTTGATGTGAAATCTGCATTCTTGACTAGCATACTGACAAAAGACATTTATGTGGAACAGCCTAAAGGCTATGTTGTGAAAGGTTCAGAAACTAAAGTATGTAAGTTAGTAAAAGCTTTGTATGGTTTGAAATAGGCTCCACGAGCCTGGTATGACAGAGTTGACCAGCATTTCAGAAGTTTGGGGTTTGATAGAAGTATAACAGAATCAACTTTGTATGTTCAGAAGGTTGATGATTCTGTTAAGCTGATAGTTGCCCTATATGTTGATGACTTGTTAATAACAAGTCCAGATGAAAAGTATTTGATGAATTTTAAAGCTCAAATTATGTCAGTTTTTGAAATGACAAACTTGGGATTAATGTCCTACTTTCTAGGCATGGAAGTTCAGCAGAATGATGGTGAAATCTGTCTACATCAGGCCACATATGCTCGAGATTTGTTGAAAAAGTTCAATATGAGTGATTGTAAGTCTGTTCCTACTCCACTTACTATTGGTGTTAAATTTTGTAAGATTGATGGTTCTAGTGATGCAAATGGTCTGCTGTATAAAAGCATGATAGGTTCACTGTTATACTTATCAGCTTCTAGACTAAACATTATGTATGCAAACTGTCTTCTTTCAAGGTTCATGCAATCTCCATCACAGAATCATTTGAAGGCAGTCAAAAGAATTATTAGATATGTGAAAGGGACAGTTCATTTTGGTTTAAGATACTTGAAGGATGAAAGCTTTGAAGTTGTTGGGCACACTGACAGTGATTGGGCTGGCTCAGTGGACGATTCAAAGAGTACAGGTGGTTATTGTTTTTCTCTTGGTAGTTCAATGTTCTCATGGAATTCTAAAAAGCAAGAAATTGTAGCTCAGTCATTTGCTGAGGCAAAGTACATAGCTACTGCAGCAGTAGCAAATCAAGCTCAGTGGTTGAGGAAAGTTTTGTCAGATTTGGGAGTGGTTCTGACTAAAGGAATTCTTCTTAATGTTGATAATCAGTCTGGCATTGCTTTTGCAAAGAATCCAGTGCTTCATAGCAAGACTAAGCACATTCAAGTCAAATTTCATGCGTTAAGGGATGCTGTGAAGAACAATGAAGTTGAATTGAAGTACTGCTCAACTGAAGATCAACTTGTTGATATTTTTACCAACGGGCTTAATCGTGAGAGGTTTGAGTTTTTAAGATCTGGTTTAGGTCTTTACCAAACTAAAGATCAAGGAGGTGTGTTAGAAAGGTGATCTTTAGTTGGTAGATAAAAAGTTGTAAGCTGTGGAAGAAGGGAGAATCAGGTGGCGGGCTACAACGACAAATTGCAGTAGCCGTTGGAAGTCAAAACATAGCAATAAGGAGTCGTTTTGTTTTCTACTTCTTTGTTATTAATGAAACACTGTTGAAGTTTGTCATTTTGCTTAGTTTCTTTTATGTTTTACTGTTACAGTGTTGTTTTGTATTTCTTGTAAGGCTTTAAGCCAAGTCTGTTTTCCAGTTTGGTAATCTGTTTGCTGGGCACTGGTTTTCATGGTGAATGTGAGCTGAGTTCAAGCTCGATTCATTTTGTTTTGAAAGCCGTTGCTATTTTTGTGGATCTAGGTAGTTTTTGAATTCAAAATCTCTCATATAAATACTGAGAGATGTACTAAAAATTTTGATGAATTCTTGTATACATTTTCACTACTCTGTTTAGAATTTTCTTCTACTTTCTCTGCTTCTTCTCTCTTATTCTGGATTTCATAAACACTTACAAAATCTTACAAACAAGACCTTTCAATCTATCAATTTGGATTTCAATTATAATTTTTATTTTATCAATTTTAATAAAAAAAAAAAAAAAAAACTTCACAAACTTGACCTAGGAAACCTTACTTAAGTCTTTCTTCTTTCGACCGGTTGTCTGGTCTGCTTTAGTTTAGTTGATACGTGTAGGTCAGTTTTTTGTGCTCTTCTGCCACTTGTGATCAAGGAAATGTGAGCTCTGTTACTTTTGTATAGCTTCTGAGCTCAGTGTTTGCTGCCAAAATCTCTCCGAGCAGCTTGCCTTTGCTAAGTGTATAGTTTCTTCACTGCCCAAGCCGTTAGATGATATGCCATGAGGAGTCTTTGGCAGACAGCCTGAAACTTACAATGGCATTCGTGGGCTATTGTGACTTAATAAATTCATCTGTCAAAAAAAAAAAAGTCCGATGCAGTCCCAATGTCAAGCTGTTTTGGAACATTTTCAAGCTTTAAGTTGCTGTTCCCTTTGAAACTCTACAAGTTTCAAAAGCAAATTACGGTTTGCATTCGCAACCCCAATGTCAATACATTTTTTTTTTAAACAATTACAATGTCAAGTTCAACATAAAACATTAACATTCACAGTATAAACTGTATTGTTACAAATTTTCGCCCATAAGATTTGCTTGCTTGGGTCTCTTATTATTTAGGAGTAGTCTAGTCTTCTCACAACAGAAACTTCTGGTATTACACAGAATGCAAAACCAGGTTTGAAATCGATAGGATAGACAAAAAAAAAAAAAAGGGAGGAAGCAGGGATGAACAGGGCAAAGTAGCAGAAGAAACAGAGAGAGAACAAAGGAGAAAGGATAATTTCAGGAGAAAAATTTTCCAACCTTAATGTTCCATTAACTCAAAAAGTTCCAAACCAAAGAATTTACATCATACAATGCGTAAGACCCTAAATATAAATATAACTTCAATCAAGAATAAAACCGCTAATCAGAACGTCTACAACGCTTCCATTAACAGCACCTCCCACTTTGATTTCTCTTCCATGACTTGATTGAATCAACAGTTCCAAACCCAGCAAAATCTGTTCGGCTATCGGCTTCGGATACAAACAATTGTAACAATGAAGATCATAATAATGTGGAACCTATGAACATGCAATCAAAAGATTATAAGCATTATATAGATATTGAATTATGATATTAGCATGTCCAATACGCAACAAAACCATAGCCGCTGACTAAGTTTTTGCACTCTACCATTAAGGTACAGATGGTAACCATAAAACTGGTTAAAAGTTTTCACTCACCATGTTATTTGTTTGGATGATGCATCACTAGTTGTTGGGGTCGCAGGAGCTGGAGGTGGAAGCGCAGAGCCAAAGATTCCTGCAAAAAAAAAAAAAATCGAAACACATATTCAACTGTTACATAAGCTTACCGTCAGAAGAAAAACAAAGTGAAGAAATAACTAGACCTGACACTAACCGCAAAGGAGTAGGTTTTCAGGGGGCGTTCGTTCCTTGGCAGGGTCAGGATCAGGATCATAAACTCTCAAATAGAGCTCTTGACCCAAGTACCAGTTTTTCAAGAGCTGCGATCTCAAGTTCCACATTCCAGGGTTGTCTAGGTATGCAAAAACTGCAGTCCATCTTCCAGGGTACACCTGACCATTTGTAATTTTTTTTTTTTTTTTGTCACGAGTAGATTTAGTGAGTGTATGAATGTACAGAGACGTAGCTACAGCTTGAGTAGTGGGGTCACTTCAACCCACTGAAATTTTAAATTCTTTTACATTCAGCAATGAAAATAGTAAGAGCAAATGGTTGAGCAGAAAATAAATAACATAGAGAGAAATAAGTCACCTGCATGGTGGAGCGGACAACAGGATCATAGGTATTGTAAGAAGAGCGAGAATCAGGTGTCCATTCGTCATCACCAAGCCTGAAAGAGGTTAAAAAGACGATGAATTTAGTTCCTTGGATGTATCTAGATTCTCTTGGGGTATTAATTTAAACTTTTGTCTACGTACCCAACTACAAAGAATCCGAACCCATCCAAATGCCAAGTATCTATGAATTCCAAGTCATTCTTGAAAACAAGCTCTATCCACCCTTTGTGGATCCCGGTTGCTACAAAAACTCCATTGACAGCTTCAAGGTTTGAAGAGTTTGTGGGGAACTTGTCAAGTTCGAAAACACCGCTGCCACCATTAGCGTAGGCATCAGCAAGTTTTAGTGGAGTATCCGGTGTGAGGTAAGATATATTGTTGACTGTGTAACGAGGTGTTCCATTGATCTCAGCAGCTGAACCCTGGAGAAGGAAGGCTTGTGACAATGTCACATTTGATACATTGAAGGTTCCTTGTGGGTTAGGCCTAGCAGCGCCTGCGGTTAAGTTCCACCTTCACACACAAGTGCAGAAGGATGTGAGTAATACAAGACAGAACATTCATACCAGGCATAAGAAAAACTTACGAAAATTTTCAATATATACATGTCAGACGCGTGCCTTAGTCTTAACAGGACCTACATCTTTGAACATTTTTTTTTCCTTTGAAAAGCATTTACCTAATGGATTTAGCTTGATCAATGGAGAACTGGATATCAAATGGATCAGGCCCTGATGGGAGAAGTCCTCTAGCAGGAATGGTGGAGTTGTCGTAGTGTAGCACTCCAACACCCAGAAGACTGCTGAACTCAGAGGCATTGATCATTTTAGGAGCTGCCACAATGTAATAATCCTTTTCTTCTTGATCAGCTGTGACAAGTACAGAATAAGACTGGCCAACATGTACGTCAAGAGAATTCAGTGTGATCTGATTGACATATGATCCTTCTGTTTCCACCAATACCATCTGATGATTTTGAATCCTAAAGTTGAAACTCCAGACAGTTCCAACATTCGATACCCTGCATCTATATGTCTTTCCTGCATACCCCGTCATCAAAGATTAAGAAATGAAGAAGAGGAGGTATTTTTCTTGTAGCCAAAGATCAGTATAGAAATGACAAGGCTTCTCCTTTGGTTTTAATAATCCTAGGAAAGAGGAGATAATTATATTCATTTTGTACCTTTTGTGACAGTAAAGGATTCATAGGCTTTTGAATCATCGTCTATATAAGAGCCCTTGCCATTCATCAGGATCTTATCTGGAGGGTTTTCATAGACCATAGAACTGTTTTTGAGCATGGACCTGACTTCCTGTAGCATTCATATGTGAAAAGAAGCAGTCAACTACCAAATATTTAACAAAGTTAAAAAAGAAGCTCGAAGCCGGAAATTCTTCTCTTGTTATAATTCTGGGAGAGGTCTTCTATTTATCTAGCTTTTCTTTATTGAGTATAAATTGTCAGCTGTTATCAGTTAGTTATAACTGGAGAATTAATTGTCTGATTTTATTTGCCTGGAGCCGGAACTGAAGCAGAGCATATACAGAAGAAATCCTTGATTTATAGGCATGATGAAAGGACTTTGTAAATTACCTTGTAACTTTTCTGATACCAATCACCAATGAGAAGATCAAATTCAGCCTCAGGTTTGGGGAACGGTACTTGGATCACTTGACGATTATTAACTCGAATCGGACCAAATCCCCCTCCAGCTTTGAGGAAGTTGATGGAGGGGAAGTAGATGAAAGTCCCAATCTGGTCCTTGACCTGAAACACATAAGTCCAGTTCTTACCAGGTTGGATCGGACAGTTTGTGCCTGAAACTCCATCCTGCCATGAGTTTAATCTTTGCTGTATCCCATTCCTGCACCACCAGCAACATCATCATCCTCAGTTTTCCACGTTGTTTCTTTCCTGGTCTGACAGAATCTTAACAGAACCTTGATTACAAAAGGTTCTTATTTGTCAAAGGATACTATAAAAGCTTTTTATCTTTTACCATGTAAATAGTAGTGGCTCATCCAGATTGTTGAACACATTGACATGAATATTGTCATTGGTTGTGGCATTGATAAGGGGTCCTGGAAACATCTCATTGATGGTAATGACCTATTAAAAACACGTATCAGCATTCAGGCAAACAATTAACAAAAACTGTAAAATCACAGTTAAAACAATCTTTTTAATGAGGGATTAGCAGAAGATAAAATCATTAACAATTAAGCTTACAGGCTGCTCTGCAGGAAACAGATTAAAGGATGTGCTGATCGCGACATGCCACTCTAGGAAAATATCAGCACCATTAGCTATGGTGATTAGTAGTGTAAAGATATATGCAGATATGATTAGCCTGAGGAAGTCGCCGGAAAATGCCATTAGAATGGCAAATATGGTGGTTGTGACCACCCTTATTATCTCAGAAAATAAGCAAGAAATGGTCCAATTTTTATATTGCACGAAAGTCTATAGAATAACTTAGGTCAGGACAAATAGAATAACTTGGTGGAACTTCCAGGGTAAACAGAAAGAGCCAACTAATAAAAAATATAGAGAAGAACTCTAACTTGGATGTTGCAAAGACAGTCCATTGACATGAAAAATAAATAAATAAATAAATAAATAAATATTTGCTGATTCTTAGCCTTGATTTCACAGAACAATGAACCAGTTGGCTCCAGTTACTACATCAAAGCTTTTGTGTTTGTCAATATCTATATATATGGTCATGTATCTTGCTTTCTCAATGATACACTCTTCTTTATAGGGAAAGCAATGATCTTCCGTATTGGTTGTATGAGAATAATCACCAGATTTTTATGCAAATTCACACCCACGACACGTTTTTTTAGTGATTTGTGTTTTATCTTTGGCAAGTCTTCATTTTTTTTTATGGTAAAAATATGCAAATTCCAATGGAAATCACGAATAATGTTCCCACAAACTCAAATCTCTTAAAATTATCACATAATTTTAACTGAGGATCATTTAAGTCTACAAATCATTACTCACAACAAATGTGAGTATATTTATAATCACATAAAAACTCTTATACCTATTCTTACTAAACCAAAGTCATGAGATCATTGCTCATCTGTTGGAGTCTTTGAGGGTAAAAATAAAATATCACAAGCATAAATCATTAATATGAGTTTTATCACGCATGATTTGCCTTCTTCCGTGCAAATGTCAATTATTATTTTAGTAGTTGAAGTATTGCTTAAAGTCGAATAGAAGCATTCCCAGCCCATTTGATTATTGTTTTAATGATCGAATGGAATGATTTTCCAAGTCATTCTTAAACATAAATAACTTGAGAGAATCAGTGAGTCGGTTGCACATGATCAATCAGTAATTCTGTCTGCATTTTACATGTAAGTTGTTATTATTACAATGGTTGCCTCCTATAACATAACGAAATAAGAACTGTTTGATCAAATCACTGTGGAACCATACCCCAAGCCCCAATCCTAAGCAAAATCAACTTAAAGGTAAACTGTTAGACAAAAGGACAGTAGTTGATTGTGGATGTAAAGGGTTGCTAACAGGAAAATGACCAAAGAAATCTATTAAATACAAGTTGTCATTGTGTCAGGTTTCAGAATCCGGTCAACGGTCCAGGTGCTGGTGCGGGAGCATTAGATTGATAAAAAATTCCTGTAAATTGGGAACCAGAGTTAAACTTAGAAAACAAACTTGATAGAATTTATGTAACAGTCAACAAAGCTAGTGTACTGACCGCATAGTAGGAGGTTGTCAGGTGGAGGGCGTTCCTTGGCAGGGTTAGGATCAGCATCATAGACTCTGATATAAAGCTCCTGACCCAAATACCAATTCTTCAGGTTCTGAGACCTCAAATTCCACATCCCAGGGTTGTCCAGGAATGCATATTCTGCAGTCCATCCACCTGGATAAACTTGTGCAGTGGATCGGACAATAGGATCAATAACATTGTAGGTGTTGCGCGAATCTGGTGCCCAATCTCCACTGCCAAACCTATGATCCAAAACAGTTTCTAAAGCTGTCAGTATGTGTGATACGTGATTTGATTCTATGCCCTCTTTTTTCAGTTCAAGAAGATTTATTTGTAGTAGAGCTGAAAACATGAGCCTTAGGTATTCACTATGTGCAAGCAGCCAGCCCATTGAAGGGCCGTTAATATATATCATTTTTAGTGACAGTTTTATCAATGACAATGAAGATATGATGGTTTCTAAAATATTTTAAGATGGATTAACTGTACTAGGAATAATTTGAATGGCAGTGCCAATTAGGACTTAGTCCAGTGGTAGAAGGTCAGGCTGAGATCCTTGGAGGTCTTAAGTTTAAGTCCCCTGCCACATGTGTAACTCTGGAAAAAATAGGATCGAAATGACAAGGGTGAGCTGTGAAGATGATACTTACCCTACTACAAAGAAGCTAAAACCATCTAAATTCCAAGAATCCATGTCATCTATGTCGTTTGAATACAAGTTCTATCCACCCCCTGTGGTTCCCAGTAACAACAGATATTCCATATGCAGCTTCAGAATTGACAGATTGAATTGGAAACTGATAGAGTGTATAGACACCTGATCCATTAGTTAAGTGATCAGCAAGTTTCAATGGGGTATTGGAGGTGTAATAAGACACATTGTTAACAACTAGGCGTGGTGCGCCATTGATTTCAGCCCTTGTGCTTTGGAGGATAAAGGTTTGAGACAGTGTCACATTTTACATTGAAGGTTCCTTGTGGGTTAGTCCTTGCAGCTCCAGCCGTCAAGTTCCACCTGTTTTTACAATTTTTTTTCTCAAAAATCAGTAACTTTTAAGTGAATTGCCCCAGCAAAGCCTTTAACACAATTGCATTTTTATCACAGTTTTTGATGAAATCAATATCATTTTGTGAACTGGAGGAGAATAGAATTACTTATATGTGAAAACATTGAATAATTGCAGTTATAGACAAAATAAATAAAATTCTCAGTTACCTAATGGATTTAGCTTGATTCACTGAGAAGTCTAGATCAAAAGTATCAGGTCAACTAGGCTGAGGTCCACTAGCTGGTGTGGTGGAATTGGAATAATGAAGCACCCCTAGACCTATAATGCTGGTGTCAAGTAATTTAGGACTTGCTACCATGTAAAAGTCTGCATCATTTTGATCAGCTGTGACAAGAACTGAGTAGGATTGACCAACATGAACATCAAGAGAATTCAGGGAAATCTGATTGGTATATGACCCTTCTGTTTCAACCAACAACATTGTATGATTCTGAATCCTGAAATTGAAACTCAATGTCTTTCCAACATTTGATATTCTGAACCTGTATGTCTTCCCTGAAGAAACACACAACTAAAAGCCAGGTGTGCATGCAAAAGGGACTAATAGGATCAAATTCATCAACAGGAACAGTTTTTCTAAGAGATTCTGACTTTCTGTATCATCTGATGATAATCAGACAGCAGACAAACCCACTTTGTTTCTCCTATCTTTTCCCCTCTGCATACCTTTCTCGACAGTGAAGGATTCATAGGGTGTTGACATTGAATGTCCATAAGGGCCATTCCCATTCATCAGAATAGCATCAGGGGTGACATCATATGCACTCACCTCTGTTCCCAACAATGTCCTGAAATACTGTTACAATAGCATAGCCAAAAGAAATTTTGAACTTCAAAATGAAGGAAAAAAAAGGATAATTTCCAACAGAAAAGGTTACATTCATGAAATATATTCATGAATGGAGTAATAAACTAATAATTCACCTTATAGTCACCAGCATACCAATCACCAATCAGAAGATCAAATTTAGCTTCTGGTTTGAGGAAAGGGACAGCTATAACATTCCGATTATTAACTCGGATTGGTCCATATCCACCAGAAGCTTTCTGGAAGTTTATGGAAGGGAAGTAGGAAAAACTGCCAATCTGATCCTTGATTTGGAACACATAAGTCCAGTTTGTAGAGGGTTTGATTGGACAATTGGTGCCAGAAACCCCATCCTGCCATGAATTTAGCCTTTGTTGTATGCCATTCCTGCACCACCATGACTACTTCATTAGAGGCTTGTTGATGCCACATATATATCTTGAACTGAAAAATGCTCAACTCTTGCCAAATCTCATTTTGAAATGCAAAAGTACCAAAATGTTTTTTCTCTGCATACCATGTAAAGAGTAGCGGTTCATCCAGGAAGTTGAAGACATTCACATGAATAACATCATTGGTAGTGGCATTCAGCAGAGGCCCTGGAAACA
The DNA here is from genome assembly GCF_053813885.1 of Theobroma cacao. NCBI lineage: Eukaryota > Viridiplantae > Streptophyta > Magnoliopsida > Malvales > Malvaceae > Theobroma > Theobroma cacao. Next base: position 5,458,961 of record NC_142648.1, read on the forward strand.
TCCCATTGATAGTGATAACCTGTTAGGTAAACATACATTATTTTATCTTGCGGTGACAGGCCGAAATGCAAAAAAAAAGCCTTAGCAAAATGCAGCTGTGATTGATAGAAGCATGCCTGTTGGTCAATAGACAAAGGACTCAAACTATTGCTGAAAGAAACATTCCAATCCATAAAGATATCAATGCCATTAGTCCTAGTAGCAAAGACTGTAAACAATGCCCCCCACACCAGTATCCATTTGAGGTTGCTGGAATAGGCCATTGTAGCACTGAAGTGAGGATGGGGCCTTTTTTTTTTTTTTTTTTGGCTCTTTGCTATATACCATGTGTTTAAATAGGTCATAAAGCTCATTAACACGTGCATATCAAGGATATTTTGTTTCCTTTGAGACAAATAAGGTGAAGCTTCCAGAGAAAACAACCAGAAAAGAGAAAGAAATGGAAACACTAGTATCCAGCTCTACATACTCAGCCCTGCAAAGGAAAGATTCCTTTTAAGTGTATGATTTATTATTCAGCCCTAGAAACTGGAAAGTATTAAGCCGGCAATAACTACTGTGCATCTGCCTAAATAATGCTATTAAAGCCTTTGTTTTGTTCAATATTGATGATACGTTTGACTCTGGCAAAGCTATGTATATATAAGCTGTTTTCTAGTTTTTGTCATATGCCATGATCTAAAATTGGACGGCCTAGGTACCAATATTTTTTATTTCTGGTGCTTCATTAGAAAAAAAAAAAAAAGACAGCTCAAAACTTCAAACGATTTGAGGGAAGCCATAAAATTAATTTTAAGCAATCAAATTAAATCACCAAATGATGCCTTCTCTTAGACACAATCATAACCAATACAAGAACAATGCAAGTAGCACTACTCATATATTCATCCTTAATATTTACAATCATAATAATTGAGTTATACATTCTAAGACTAATGTAAATATTCCGAAAGAGACATCTCAACGTCTAGAACTGAAAACATTATGTACTTTACTTCTAAATTAAAGATAACATTCAATTTCAACTTGATTTTACTATTTCTATAGTATAAATGGTTTTCGTGGCAAAAAGGGTTTTGAGTCTTACATATCAGAAACAAGCATTTAATAAGAGCTGGTTGACTTCTCCCTTATATATTGATGCTGATTCTTGTCCTTCAATATCAGCCTTAAACTCTGTTATTTGCTTTCCTAATGCACTGTTAGCTGCTACCTCATTAGTCGATAGGTGGGTTTGGTTATATTCTTTTTGAAGAGAATGCAACATCTTTATCCAAAACCTTCATGTCATCATAACAGTCACAACTCTTGTTGTCTGCTGGGATGGGGTTTTTCTTTTGGTATTATTCAATCCACAATCCATGCATTGCTCTCACATCTCTAATTCCCTAACCAACCCTCAAACAAACTCTTCAGACCTAATGATGAGTGTCTGCTATATACAACAAAAATAAACATAAGAAGAAAACCATTTGAAAGAGAAAAAAATTACATTAACCTAAGATGATACAGCATCTCCCTATATTTTAAAAATTACAGTCCAACCAATGACAACGTCTCCAACAAAGCTTACTATCTAGCACATATAACCAGCTGTCCTATTGATTGCAAGGTGCATCCGGGATGGTCTGACCATCTTTTTCCCACTATCACCATGCGTAACTTGAATATGTAGTCTAGTAGTATTGTCTATTATTCTACCTCAAGTGTCACTGAATTTTCATTGAAAGCAGCAGCCATTGCTTTGGGGGACCTTGTGTTCTTGTTTCTGTTGCAAAATCTGTTTCTTGACCACTGCAGATCCTTTCTCTTGTAAAGCAGGTACCTCAAGAATCTATAAACTAATAAAATGTGTTAGCATATGTTGCAACCCGGAAAGAAAATAAAGCTTCCAGCATCGACTGGAAACCGTACTCAGCAAAGATCATCATATAGAACGGTTGTATCAAATAATGAGAGATAACTGCAGTTTAACAGTCCTTATAAAACATTATGAATATGTTATGAGATTTAAATAGTTGAGAAATGCTTGCATTTCTTAGAAGTTTACCTTTAAAATGAGATCTTTAAAGCATTGATGCACATTTTCTCTAGTTTTGGCGCTGCATTCAAGAAAAGAACATTTGTGTTCCTGTGCAAGAGTCATACCCTCTTCTCTAGTAACAGCCCTTTCACTGTCCTGAAAATGGCACATTGCTCATTCATAAGAACAACATACCTCAAAAAGCACAAAAAATTAAAAAGAACAAGTTGTATGCATCTATCCTAAGCATCCAGATGACCATTAAGCATCTTTCCCCTAGTAAAAGAAAACCCTGAGACTGCATCATTCATCACGGGTATCGAAATATATATTCAATGACATGTAGTCTATGGGAGAAAAGAGTAAAAGAAAACCCTGAGACTGCATCATTCATCTTGGGCATCGAATATATATTCAACGACATGTACTTTATGGAGAAAAGAGACTAATATTTGTAGGACTTACCCTGTCAACTTTATTTCCAACCAGAATTTTGATGCACTCATGATTGGTGGAGTAGAGCTCGACTTCTTTTGCCCAAATTTCAGACAAGTTGGTGAAGGTTTCTCGCCGTGTCACATCATAAACTTTGAAGAACAAAGAAATTAGGGTTCAAGTCCCCATAATTTAGCTACGTTAGCAGCAATAACATCATAATAGTCTCAACAAATATTACCAACACATCTTAAACAAGAAAGTACAGACCTACTCTGACCATATGATGATTAAAGTGTCTAGAAATACTCAGAATATATGCAGCCAGAAAAGACCATTTATGTTGCTAGTCAGAAAACAAGAGATGGTACTTGTTAAAGAGGAAATGACACAGAATGCCACAAAATGTTGTTTAGGCTGCTTTCTTGACCGTGAACAGAGAAATTGGAGCTCTTGCTCCTTAATAATGTTGGTATTTTGTATAATAGATAAGAAAGCACAATTATCTTAAATAAGAGGAGATTTCTGCAGAAAATTGTAATAAGCTATTAACTTAATCCTCTGCTTTTACGCGTATTAAGCAGATATTAACTTCTTTCGCAAACCACTTTAAATTTTTTTAAAAAAATATAATGAACATAGAAACATTTTATCCGATTAATTAAAAAATATTTAGATATTTCCATAGATTTTGCACTGGAAAGTAGGATCTGTATTGTCTATCTCCAACACCTGGGAACAAGAATGACTATTCCACATGGAAAAAGAAAATCTTCTTTGCAGACTAATATTCTTTAATAAATATTAATATCTGAGTTCAAAGCCTAAATAGTTGAAAAATCCAACAGTACTGACACTTGGGTTAACCAGTTGCATGATAAAATATCACCAGCATACATAATGGTAATGGTTAAATACCAAAAAACAATGGTACAAGGATCTTGGAGTTTGCTGGTGCACAAGCTATGAAGTAAACAACCTATGAAGGAAAGTAAAGATTTGTAATAGCTGATTTGAAGCATCATCCATTCACACATGCCATCAAGCATCAGGTAGTTCATAGAAGTCCAACCAAAAATTGTTAGAAAAAATTTATCATATCAAAGCACAAGGTCAGAGGAGGAAAATCCAAATTCTGAAAAATATAATTACGTACAAAATATTCAGGACTAAAGGTTTCATATTTGCAAGGACATACCAAGAATAATCCCATGTGCACCCCTATAGTAAGAGCTAGTTAAGGTTCCAAATCTCTCCTGACCAGCTGCAATTGGTAAAACATATTATTACCATGAGAACTAGGTGTATTGTAAGTTCCCAGCTCTAGTTCCACAATAACAAAGTTAAGGTTAGTCCATTTTAAGAAATAAACTCTTATTGAACAACAGGAATTATATACTGGATAGACGCTTTTTCTTCTAATGCAAAGTACAGGGATATATCCAAGTTTCAAGGCTAAGTTTCTGCTATTATGAACTCATGGTGTCTATTTGCAGTCATTGGACTCTTTATTGATGAATATTGCACATTTTAAATCATCTGAAAGAAAAAATATATACTATGGAAACCATGATTTTAGAGATTTGAATTTATATCCAAGTTGTTCCAGGGTCCAAAAACAGTTACACCACATAAACTCATGGGCATACCTCTGCACATGCACACATGCAAATTTTATGCAAAAGAACAGACAATTTAGTCAGCCTTTAACTTATCTAAATGCTAATAATGTTAAAACAATGGTTCATTTGTTCCCAAAATGATCATATTGTATGCAACTCCACATTAATTTTTATAATAGACTGACAAAAGCTCCCCCTCCCACCCCCAAAAAAAAGGTAACACACTTCCACAAGAAAATGAACACTATACATGATTTTATTACATCAGTAAACAAATCTTAGGCACTCCTTGCTGCAATGGTTTGCAAATATGTCATAACAGTTGGTTCCATTCTATCAGTGACCACCATTTTGTATTTAAAAAATCTTTCACTTTATTTTTTAAGAAAATGATGCGTATCATTATATCAGCAGTATACTTCTTAAGATCATACACATCACAAGTCCTAGTTGAGGCTTCTCACTAACACATCTGCAAACCCATTCAGAAATAATTCTTGTCAAGTTCTTTCAATGACATCCTGCTTTGCAACTGTTAGCATATAGAGCTCCAATGAGAAAAGAAGAGAATTTAGTAGAAGGTACTAAATTGTATAATATGCTACTGAGACTTCCCACTATATGTCTATATATATACATTTATATATATATACACACACACACATATATATATAGTTCTTCCACTCTATGTTATCAAGGGCATGCTTTCGAGGAACTTTTTGGCTAATATATACTCTTTCTGCTACCTCAATACCTGCTTCTTCTGTTCCATCAACCTACAGCATATCCAACAGAGAGCATACCATCCCCTCAAATATGCACTTATCAATGCTATCTTCCTCACCTGGGTACAAAGATCAGCCCTATACCCTTCAGCAGCAATGGCATCAGAATCATAGGCTTAACAATTATTGCATCTTGCCTCAATATCTCAGAGTTTCTCTCAACATTCAAAGAAATATTTCAAAATTTTTATTTCTGATCATCAGTACATTAATCCTACCATCTGTTGAACTGTTCTATGACATTGTAGGCCTAGATCCTTTTTCTTGCAACTTAATAGATAAGATTCTTTGGCTCCCTAGGACCCATTAGCATATCCAAACACTAGCACATCACACATCAGATGCCGTCATTTTATGTAATCACTCTATAAGGCACAGTTGCTATCCTGCTACATCATTCAACAGTATAAAGCATCAGAAATTCAGCCTTGATAATCATTTCAAAATTACTGGAATATCTAAAACCCTTTTATTAGCAATTACCAGATTTTGTATAGTGGCCCATCAGGCATTCAACTAAAACCAGAGTCTAAACATCAAGAGCATATCAGATTCCATAGTGACTTTTTCTGCATTCCAGAAGCTCCTCGAATCATTTATTGCTAAGACTCTCAAAACTTACCTATATTACTAAGTTCCTCTTCTCATAATCATTTTGACTCAAAAATCAAACTGACACATCCTTGAGATTCTCAAAATTTGATCATCTGGTAACAAAGTTGAAATCTTCACAAGTTTCTACAATATTTCTACAACTCCTGCACTACAACTCCAGAATGATTGAAATCTCATTTCAAATGGAAACCAAAAGTTAACACTTGCAAACATCCTTCAAAATCTGAATTGTTTCTAGCAAGGATCAAAACCATTCTGAATCCCCTTTCTTTTTCTCATTGAAGACCACAGAGGAGTGCAGCAAAACTAATCAGTAGCATCAACTAGAAGCCATGCAAAACAGCTGTGTAACTAACCTGATGGAAAAGGGAAATGCCAGAAAAAGCAATGAAATCCTATCAAGATCCATGCAGTGTAGAACTCTAAGTGAAAACTAGTTACAAGGTGTTGGCAATATCCATCAATTACCTGTGTCCCAAATTGTAAGTTTCAATCTTTTCCCACCAACTGTGACCATCTTGATTTTGAAATCCACCCCTGGAAACACTCAAAACAACAAACAAAACTCAATATACATCATATACAAAAGTTTAGAACATGTCGACTGCAATATTGCTAAAGCAATATTTGCTAAAGGATAGGACGCAGAGATGTCCAAGAATACAGAGTAAAGTCAGAGCTTTTCTCTTGTTTGTTTACATTTTGCATTCCTTTCAAATCTTTTTCTGTTACTGACAAGTTCTAAGCAAGACACAGGAGTGCCTATCATTGCAGCAACAGGTGGATCCTAGAATGACCAGGAAGGAGCTGCAGACCAGGTGAATTAATTCCCATGTCTAGTCTTTTACAGTTATCTACTTCAGCAGCAATTGTCTAAACTGTTCATCTGTTCACTGTTTCATCCAATCTATTCAAACTAGAGCAACCTAAACCATTGAGCCTATCTCCTGAATAAAAACAATTTCACCCAAAGTTCAGTCTTTTTAGGTGTGCCATCTCGACCCCAGCTTTCATTCTCTTCCTTTTAACATATAATTTTAGTAGTTCTAATTATGCACATAATATCTTCCATTAATTTCAAACTCCCTAAAAACAATTGGATAAAAAAAAGGATTGCTTCTAATTTCCTTCTCTTCAATCTCTTGCCACCCCAATATATAAAAAACAGCCACTTCCATTCATTTGATTTTTTTCTGAAGGGCTACTAATGAAACTGTTAGATTGCTTGAAGCTATAAAAAGAATATATAGATTAATATAATTATATATGTGTGTGTGTGTGTGTGTGTGTGAATACTAAGTGAAAAAAAAAACTCAAAACGAATTCTGGGCGTGAACTCCAAAGCCAAAACAAACATGCAAGAAACAAGAATAGTTGAAAAAAGAGAGAAAGAGAGAGTACCAATGGTAGGAGAAAGATCATGAACAAAGTTGGAGATGAAACTAACGAGTAAACTACTTTTGCCAACACCAGAATCACCAATCAATAGTATCTTGAATGAATAATCATAGCTGTTATTCCCTCCTCCTTTTGAAGAAGAAGAACCCAACATTCTTTCAAGTACAAAAAAGAAAAGAATTTGTTTAATCTTTCCCTTTTGTGCAGATGGGTTCTTTCTTTTGTTCTTCTCTGTTCATCAACAACTAGAAAACCACAAAATAAGGAAATTTCCTCAGGTTTTAGGAGACATAGACAATGGTGGGGTTGGCGGGTAGTTTTTCTACACAGTTTTTTCTTTTTCCTTTTCTTTTTTATTCAGAAAAGAAAATTAAATTATTTATCTTTACGAATAAAAAAACTTCATTTTATTTTATATATAATATTACGGAAATGTACCTGAAAAAATAAAAAAATCGAAATCTTTTTGTTTTTTAATTTTAAAAATTATAAAAAGAACTTGTTCTCTAAATCATTTATTATGTGTAAATAAAAGAAATAAGAAAATACATTTTAAAACTAAATACCCCTTTACACTTTTATTTCTTTATTTATTAGGACTAATATTTTTATATTATTTTTTCGTATATGATTGCATGATTTTATGGTTTTCGATGGCCCCACGCACGTGCCAGGTGTTAGAAGTGGGGCCCGGATAAAGATTACATGGCAAAAAGTCTGAGGCCGGATTTTGTCATTTATTATTTTGTCTTCACCTCCGTTACCTTGGCCTCTTTTAAGGGTACTCTCTCAAGTCTCAACATTTTGTCTCTTTATGATGTGCAAGAAGGAAAGTCATTATTACCAAAATTTTGCACTAAAAAAATAATGGTGAAAAACAGAACTATATGTTTAAAATTATAATTATTATATACACTTTTTACATAATATTTTAAAAATTTTAATTATTTACATAAATTTTATTTTTTATTACATCTAATTAAGTTTTTATATTTTTATTTTAAATCATATTAATTTTTATAATTAATAATTATTTATTTATTTTTAGTTAAAAAACTACTTATTATTTTATATTACATGATAAAATAATATATTGATATATCATGGTAAATAATGATATAATATACTAATGTGTTATGATGACATTGACACATGACATTTGACCATTCATGTTAAAACTATAAAAAAATATAAAATGACAAATAACATTTTGATTAATAATAATTTGTTAATTATAAATAATAAAAACTTGTTTGATTCAAAATTATAAAAATATAAAAATTTAAGCAAACGTAATAGAATAATAAATATTTATTTAAATTTTTTAAATAATTTAAAAACTTTTTAAAATATTATATTTAAAAATTTTTATTAAATTAAAAATAATTAAAAATTATCATGTAAATATATTTGAGTCAATATTTCATTAATCGAACATAGTAATTATCATCAAAGAGTGAATCCGTCTATACTTACATAATGGCTTTTACTAAGATATCATATTGTGATTTGTCAAGCATTAATTGATGCGATAAAAGTGGAACGATTTATTTGATATTTATTTTTCATTACAAAAAATTTTTAATATAGCACCACTAATAAAAAATTAGATTAAAATAAGACTATTACCAATACTTTCATAAAATAATAATTTATAGGACAACAAAAAAAGTGTTTTTGGAATAAAAAGAAAATCCTTGGCAATTATTCCTATAAAGTTTTCAAAGTTTAAATCAAATACGAAAACTTATTTGATTTATTTATATGAATTTTTTTTAAAAAAAAAGGAAAACTAATACATTTGAAGTGTGGTGGCAAATTGGCAATGCCACATCTACAACAAGTGTACAACATGCAATCAACACGTAACTCTTAAATATGCACACATCAATTCACTCTAAAGTTTTTTTTTAAGTAAAATAAATTTAATTAAATAAAAATCATATAAAAAATATAAATTACATTCCTCATTTATTTTTTTATTATTTTTTATACAAAAATATCAACCAAATCGACGTTGCATATCCTACCTCAATATAGCAACTAAATTAATGAAAAACAATTTTTATTTTGTAGAAATTAAATACTGAAGACCGCGTGATGGTGTTGCATGGTCCCACAGGGAGTCCGCATCAGGGGTCGGAGTTAGATCAACGGCCTGATCACTTTTCCATCACGAAGTGATGAACAGAGCCACGTTGCCACGGAAAACGCCTAGGCTGTTGACACGTACGACACAGCTGCCCTACCTCTTTCACCGTTTTATTTTTGAAATAAACAAAAGCGGTCAACGGTCAACATTTTCATCAGTTAATGTGGACCCCATACAATTTGTAGTACTATTTATATTTATATGTTTGCATTTGCATAGCACTTCTTACGATCAGAGGCTTGTGACAACCGAGTTATCCGTACATGCTTATTATTATTATTACTATATGTTTAAAAATATTAATTTTAAATATTTTTATTTTACTAATTTAAATTTATTTTTTAAATTTATTTTTTAAATTTTAATGATATAAGTATATATGTTTGGTGATCGTCTTAAAAATAAATTTAAATTGTTAAGAAAAAAAATTAAGTGTGCAATGTTAATATATTGCATTTTGAAGTGTGCAATGTTAATATAAATAGTTAATGGACGTGCAAATGAACCCAAATGCAAAAAGAAAGTGGAAAATGAAAATGGATTAAAGAAGCATTACACTACTTAGTAAACAAAAATACATTAGGTGTCCAATTATTATAAAAATTTAAGCTGATATAATATATGGTGAGTTGTAAAATATAAGTAAGATTAGTGGATTAGCTTAATAATAGAAGAGCCACTTTGAGTGCAACACTCATTATACCATAACTCATGCGTGGAACAACATTTTTCAACAAACTTATGATTGCATATTATGTTGATGTGATTAATTAGACTAGCATTAGGGTAATAGAGTCCACATTTGTTCATGGGCCGCCCTTTGAGGCCCCCCCTGCAACTTCCACTAAGACATTGTTGTTTTCAGTTTCCCTTTTTTATATATTAGGGAAAAGAAACAAATAAAAGATGGCTATTACATTATTCTAGGCCAGCTTACTCCTAACTTATCTGTAAAAAGATAACATAATAGTTTCAATGGAGTAAAATCAAAATTATAGAGACCTATCGATAAGTCTTCATGATGTGTGGCCCTCCAGTCGACATATTGGTTATCTTCACGACGAATATGAGTAATTGAACATTCTCAATTTCTATGAGTTAATTCTTTGATTTCTCTTTAACAGATAAGAATTAAGATCCAAATTTGACAAAAATTTTGAAATTTTTAACAACGCATGTAGGGAATCTGACTCAACTATGATCTTTCTAAATCCTTTATTCCAACATGACAATAAGCCATGAAATAACGCCCAAAGTTTCGCAATCAAGGAGTGTGAGATGCCAAATTTATAAATGAAACTTGCAATCCAATCTCCATTAGCATCTCTGATTATCCCTTCTACTGCAACCAAGCTTGGTTGTCTTTTCGCATTTCCATCAACATTTAACTTAACGTAATCTTCAGGTGGAGATTCCCAAGAGATCAATATTTGCTGCTTAAAACGTATCTAATTTTTCTTAAGACATCCCAAGCTTCTTTGGCCTTAGTTCTGATCTATTGGCAGGCATTTGTAGGCCAAATGAAGTTTACCTCAAAGACACTTAAATTACACCAATACCATATCATCCATAGGGCATGGGCAAAACTATGCCTCACGGAATACCATCCCACAGTAACCCATTGAATAGATTCTCCAATAGCCAAGATTTTTGAATCTAATTGAAAGAAAGAACTAGATGTCAAGGTAGGATAAATCTGTAGCCACAACATCTTAAATTGTTCACAATCCCTTAGCGCATGTAAAGATGTTTCTGTAAAACTGTCGCATAGCCTTCAACACACCGTAGCTCTCATATTGCGAGATGTTAGCCATGACTTTGTTAGCAAGGCGTCATGCATCACTTTCCATAGAAAAACTAAAATTTTCCTTGGGCAAACTAGCTTTAAATTTTCCCCTATTCGCTGGAATGAGTACTCAGGCAATCAACTTGAACTTCATATGCAGAACTAACTGAAAAATCCCCATCATTTGACAGCATCCAGAAGCCAACATCTTCAACTTATAAAGAATGATCAATTTGAATCGCTAGAATCCTAAGGACAGTATGCTGCAGTAAAATCTGTGATAGATAATCCATGTCCCAACCACCAAGTTCATTACAAAAACTAGCAACAAAAAGTTCCAATTCTATTTCTAATATGTCTCTTGTGGCTAAATCTAGTAAAGGACCATTATTGCGTCTGTCCAAAACTTAACAATATGTCTATTGTTGATGTTTAAACCAATACCTCTTCGCAGAACATCTCTACGTTTTAACACATTTCTCCACACATGAGATACCATAAGCTTCACAGGAATTGAAAGAAAATCTTGGTCTTTTAGCTAGTTTTTCCTCAAGATCTCGACCGAAAGGTAATCCTTTCCCTTCCATAAATTCCATCCTAGTTTCGCCAAAAGAGGCAAGTTCATCTTCTTGGTCTCCCTGATCTGCAAGCCGCCATAATCTTTAGGCAGACATAGCTTTTCCCAACTTACAACATGATATTTCCGAGACTCACAAAATTGTCCCCAAACAAAGTTCTTGTTAAGTTTATAGATTTCTTTAGACACATGGTCAGGCAGCAAAGTGGTTTGCATCACATAAGTTGCCATTGTGTTGGTAACAGATTTCACCAAAGCTATACTACCTGCCATAGAGATATGCTTGTTGCTCCAATTCTCCCATCTTTTTAATTTTATTAGTCAGCTCAGTATATGTAGTTTTAGTAATTCTACCATGGATCATAGGGGTACCTAAATATTTACCAAAATCCTTTGTTAATGGTATTTTAGCAATATCACTCAAATACTTAGCTCGTGAATGGCTTACATTAGAGGATAATAACATTCAAGACTTTGCTAGACTTTTTGACCTGAAGCCAAATAGAATCTGTCTAAGACTTGCTTCATTATATTTAATTGAGATATTGTTGCCACTCTAAATAGCATAAGATCATTTGCAAAACACACATGTGATAACAAAGGGTCTCTTTTCGTCATGCATAAAGGTTTCTAATTGCCCAGTTCACTTCTTGCCATATTAACTGTATCAGTTTTTCAATACACAAAACAAAAAGATAAGGGATAATGGGTCCCATTGTCTTATACCCCTGGTTTGGTGGAAAGGATTTGTGTGATGTCCATTCCACATAACAGAAAAAGTGGGTGATATAACGATAAACATAATCAAAGAAATCCAAGAATCAGGAAGACCAACCTTTATCAAGACTATCTGTATAATACTCCATTTGATTCTGTCATAAGCCTTCTTGAGATCAATCTTGATAGCAAGAGCAGTTTCTCTTTTTTTCATAAATCTCATTTTATGGATTGCTTCTTGAACCACAATAATATTATCCGTTGCATGTTTACTTGGGATGACACTACATTGTGTTCTATCTACAATACCATCCAAGAAAGGCCCCAATCTAGCAACCAAAATTTTAGTAATCAGCTTCAGAGGTACCGTGCATAAGCTAATAGGCCTAAACTGTGAAATTGATTATGGCTGTTCTATTTTTGGTATCAAAGTTATTAAGGTATGATTAATTTCAGCCAGGAAAAAGCATAAATTAAAAGCATTTCTAATAAACTTTTGAAATTCAAGGCCTACCACATCCTAATTCTTCTAGTAAAAGCTTACTGGAAAGCCATCAAAACTAAGGCTTTTATTAGGGTTCATGTCAAACATAGCTGCTTTAATTTCTTGATTACTCATAGGTTTCGATAACTCTTGGGTGGTGTCTTCATCTAACTTCCATGTTGGATTAACAAGTAACTGATCGCACACTCCATCATCTGTGTAAAGCTTCAAGTAAAAATTTGTAACTAGTTGCTGTAATTCTGAAAGAACCATGAGCCTTCATCATTCTTTAGTGTAGTGATAGTCCTCTTTCCTTGTTTGCCTTTAACCACTGATTGGTAAAATTTGAAATTCCCATCTCCATATTTAATTTAGTCAACCTTGGCTTTCTGTTGCCACATCAGTTCCTCCTAATGAAGAAGTAAATTATAATCCTCAACTAAGATTTCTTTCAAATTTTGCAAGAAATCATTTGGACCTCTATTTAAGGCTTTTTAAATTCCTTTCAAACGAGCTAAAACTCTTCTTTCTCATTTATGAATATCTTCAAAGACTACATTCTTTCATTTTGTTAACGCCTCAGTAAAGAGCTTTAAGCTATCTATAATATTGCCATCAGGAACTCTTCAGTTTTTATTAGTGAATTTTGCAAAGTTAAGATAAGTCATCCATGCCTTCTCAAAGCAAAAACGTTTCTATGGAACAGGTTTAGTTATTGAAAGTTGACACCGAACAAGCATAAGATAATGATTAGAGTGAGTTTGAGGTAACATTATCACAAATAAATTATTCCAACCCTCGTTGGCTAATGCTCTATCCAGTCTAACTCTTGTTATCCCCATGCTTTTATATTTCCTCTTCGATGTAAACTTTGGCCCATTTGCCCCTAAGTCTGATAGATTACATTTGCACATACAGTTCAACATCTGGTTGCAATGGGTGGAGTTAACTCCCACTTTACCTAGCTTTTCATCTAGAGATAAAACTTTATTGAAATCCCCTAACACTAGCCAAGGCATGTTATGGACTAAATTTGCGAGTGATAGAGATTCACATAATCGGCTTCTCTCCACGGGATTAGGACTTCCATAAACTGCGATCACTAACCATTGTTTCTGATCAGTGACTATCATCAAGTGAACCAGTTCAAATGAGTATGCTAACACCTCCACGTCAACAGCACCTGCATCACTCAAAATCCAAATACCTCCTAAAAACCCCTCAGCCTCAACTAAAAACTAATTAAGGAATCCAAGCCTCTTGCAAATTTTATCTGTTGTTTGATCTGAAACCCGTGGTTCTAGCATGATCAGTATCTTCAAATCATGCAGTCGTATTAGATTCTTGATATTTCGAGCACTCCCCCAAGAGGCTGCACCTCTCATATTCCAATTATGTAAATTAAACATAAATAAAAAAAGTAAAACAGTGTCCAGAATATTGAAAGAAGATATACAGATTAAACCTGTATCAAATCCAAACCAACTGACCCCTCATCCATGACTAATTGACTGGGAGCAATATTTTGCACACTATCATCATCAACTTCCATGATCTCATTGCCTTTTCCCCATGCTGCACCATTGAAGCCAACTCCTAAATTCCCTTGTTCTCTTTTATGCCAAGTAAAGGATGGGGAGGTAAGGATAAGATGGTTATCCTGTTATTGACAGATGTCATGGGACTTAAGCAAAGAAATCTTTATTGTCTCAGTCCCTAGTCCCATAGCAGTTTCTTTTGATGGCCTTAGAATATTCTTATTTTTATCACCCTCCACCAGCTTTGAGTTCAAGTTTGAAAAAGTTGTCCACACAGTACCTCTATCCTTGATCTTATCTTGCTTACTTAACGAGGACCCTCTATTTGACATAGCAGCTGAAGCTTGAAGATCTTGGTTTAACCTATTTCTATCTTTCGAGCTACTTAGGTATTCACTGGTTTAGTTGTTGATTTTTCGGGAAGCTGATGCTCCATTGTCTCTGGGATGGCTTCCTCTTCACCCTAGGTAACATTATCATCATCAAGGATATAAAATCATGATCCCATGTTAGCTTTCATCTTTGAGGTTCCAGTTTGTACAAAAGATTTACCTTTATTTTTTTGTTCTCCAACTGTTTTAACAACATTTGATCTCCTGTAAGTTTTCTTTGCGACCATCCATAGGCCGTATCTAGCTCTTTCATAGTCCTTCTTTAATGGCTTGTTCTTTTCGTCCAACTTTAGAGCTTGTTCTTCAGAAAAACATTCTTCTTCTTTTTGTTTCACCAAACAGCCTTCTGAACTATGCCCAAACTTTCCATAATGGAAGCAAACCATTTTGAGACCCTCATACTCCACTACTTGCCATTCAACCCAACTTCACTAAAACCAATGAAATTAAAAGTTTCTATCAAGCTTTTTTAATGTGAGTTTCTAACCCAAACTCTAAACCTTTACGACAATTCTTAAGCTTTCCTAAGCTTAGTAAATCCCTTAGAGTGTCCCATACACTTTAATCAATCAATAAATGAAGACAAGATGGAGTACATTTGATCACCTAGTTGATCTAAAATGTATAACTTTAAGCTTAAACACTTTTACAAAGAATATGAGTGAAATACAATTATAAAGGAAGATTTTTGGTCTTTTAAGCTAAAAATCACTTTTGGTAGCTTCTCTCTATGATTTTTTATTGTTTGAGAGGCTTTAAATACTTAATAGACTAATTCTGACAGTTAGAGATAGTTTTTAACCGTTATTTTGCCTTCTAGCGGTTAAATTCAAATGTGCAGACAAAGTTTCGTTAACTAGTTGTAGGTAGGCTCTACCTGATTAAGCCTTCTTTGGCTTACACTGTCAAGCAGCTCTGTTCATTATGTAATTAATTAAAGAAAACTCTAACGGATTAAAAACTTTTTGTTTCCAATGTTTTCTAAGTAACAATCTTCTATTAATTGGTCAACTTTCCCTTTAATCGATTGAGGCTTTACTTCATTTAACTTTTACCGATTAAAATCAGTTTTAACCAATTAAAAATTCCTTGAATTTGAATTTCTCTATTTTGACTCCCTTCAACTGTCAACCTTATTTCAAATTTGGATTTTGATACTTGAAGGCATTAAGGTCTTGTACTTTAACCAATTATATAATTCTTTAACCGATTAGCATGTCTTTGTTTTCAATTTCCAACATCTTTTTAATTAGTTACGCCCAATTTTGCCTTAACTAGTTAAGATTCCACATTAATCAGTTAACAACATTCTATTTTCAATAAGCTTTTTATTCTTTACTTCTTTAACTGATTAACTCATCTTGTAATCAAGTA
Organism: Theobroma cacao; assembly: GCF_053813885.1. NCBI lineage: Eukaryota > Viridiplantae > Streptophyta > Magnoliopsida > Malvales > Malvaceae > Theobroma > Theobroma cacao. The sequence continues at coordinate 5,474,859 of NC_142648.1, forward strand.
ATTTTTCTTGACTTGCTTCTAAATAACAAATATATTAAGGGTTTTAAATTTTATTTTGCACATTTAAATAAGGTAATTAAAAATTAATTAAGAAAAATATTTTGTTATCATTAAAAATAAATAGAGTTAACAAGAAAGTACATTATTAAAATTTTAAAAAATTATAATTTATTTAATAATAATTTTTAAAATTAATAAATAATAAAATTATTTTAAAAAAATTATTATATTATTAAACTAATAAAAATATTAATAATTAATTAATAATAAGACTTACGTGTTTAACAAAAAAAAAATGTTTACACGAAATACCCACTTTAAAAATTAATGTAGGTTTTATGAAAAGTCCAAATAATAATCGAGTGGTTGCCTTAAATATCCGTGTCAACGTTAAAGTTATGAGCCCACGACCCACTGCATGCAAGAATCTGGCAGCCTATTGGTCAGAGCTTGCCAGCCCTGCCTCCCTGCCTTCCTGCCTTGATCTTTGAGCCCATCGCCCTCCTTTAACCCTTTCATTCTTGCACTTTCAGCTTGGTCTGCTTGGTTCGGTCAATGCCACTTTGCATTTCCCTAGAGGCTGCAGCTCCACATAGGAATTTTTTTTAAAAAAAAGAAAGAATAATTAAAAGTATTGTTTAAAATGAGTTAAAATATAGAATTTTTTTTCATTCAATACATTATTATTTATATTAAATTCAAAAAAGAATTTATTAATTTATAAATTCTTTTATGTATATAAATTATTGAAGAGGAAGGTCCCACAAAAACATTACTTGCCTTAACGGAAAAGTAACTGAAATATATTCGGAATTTGTGGATGATGTAACTTTCTTCCATTGTGAGGGTTTTACTTGGAGGGAGGCAAACGGCTCCATCACACATTCTTGTCTCTCCCTACTATTTTCCTTCAATCATATCCCTGTTTGTGGATTTATCTTTATTCCCAAAAAAGTTTGTGTCTTTAGAAATTGTGAAACTACAATCTTTCTCACAATAAATAATTGTTTTCTTTTCTTATTTTTTTTATATAATTTTCCATTTTCATGTTTGCCCTTCTTTGGACTACTTTCTCTTTAAACGTTTGCGTAAAAGAAAGCTTTGGTATCACTTCAACAATATTTCTTCAATAAATTATCTTTCTAGTTGTCAAAATTCAATGGGTACCCACCATAATGGACGAGTTAGCATGCCATAAAAACCTTTTGCCTTCTTTCTTTTGGTATAATAAAATTATGAACAATTAAGTTGCATAAATAAAATAAGACATATTGTTTTAAATTTTTTAAAAAATTTAAATAAATCTATATCTTTTATTACATTTAATTAAATATTTATAATTTTATTTTAAATCATATAAATTTTTATAATTAACAATTATGTCATTTTTATATTTCGTAGTGTTAATGTGACATTGACGTGAAAAGTGAAAATAACATATAATCATATTATTTTATCATATCAACATACCATACCATTATCTATAACGATATGTCAATACTGTGTAACATAAAAATAACCGATGGTGTTTTGATTAATAACAATTAATTAACCTTACTTACAAAAATCTATTTGACCAAAAACAAGAGTATAAGTATTTAAAATAAACATAATAAAAGAATAAAAATTATTTAAAATTTTTTGAATGATTCAATAATTTTCTTTAACTATTATATCAAAAGAATATATGAACACGTGAAAATTTAATTAATATTTTAGAATATAAATTATTGATGGTGTGAAAAAATGAACTATTGGTTGAAATGGAGTGGAAAAGGGAATCTTAATGTGATATACACATATAAGGAAAAAAAATTGTGACTATCCTAAGTAACCTAGTGGGATACTCTAATGTTTTACAAATATTTTCCAAAGCAAGTGAACAAAGAATACCATTTTGGATGTGAATTTAAAAACAATGGAAAGAATATGAAACTTATCTAACACACCATTTCTCTTAATTCTCCATTTTCCCCTTTCCATATTCTCTTTTGCCTAATAAATCAAGTAACAAACTTTCTTTCTTGTTTGGAAATTATATTAATATATTTCCAAATTATTGCAACAAAATCCTCTTTCAAATATAATAAGCTTTTTTTATTTTTTTACCATATATAATTACTGATATAGGTTACAAAATAATTATAAATAAATTACAACAGTAAGAGCAAAAAAGAAATATTTATATACTCAGTTTTGTTGAAAAAAAAAAAAAAAGAAATTTCTTGCAATCGAAGGTACCCACTAAGCTAGTTTCTTCACCATCAATCAAAAACTGCCCATCTCTTTTCTTCACTTCATTTCTTCTTCAATTCTTCGGTCACCCACCAAAGAACCCTACCTTCCGTTCCCCCAGAAAAGTTTTCCCTTTTTTTGTTTTCACTATGGGTCGTGAAAAAAATTCTTTAACTGTAGTTCCAGGACCAACGGCGGCGGCGGCGGCGAAGACGGGCGGTTCAGCGACTGCATTAGCACCTGGATTTAGATTCCATCCAACGGATGAAGAGTTGGTTAGCTATTACTTGAAAAGAAAGGTTTTGAACAAGCCTGTCAGGTTTAACGCTATTGCTGAAGTTGATATTTACAAGCAAGAACCTTGGGAACTCTCAGGTTTGAGTTTTTTTTTTTTTAATTCTGTTTTGCTATTTTTTTTCGTTTCTATACATTTTTCTGTTTCTTAGATAGGTTGCTGAAAAAATTTGTTCAAAATTTTAGACGTTAGCTTGAATTTTATTCTTTTAATTTTGATAAAGTTAATTTTTCATATATATATATTTTTTGGAAGTGTCCTGAGTTGAAAATTTGAAAAAAATGGTTTTTGTTTTCCATTTTGGTAATTCTCTACTTGGGTAAATGCAGTATTCTTCAAAAGTTGGTTTTTTTTTTTAAATTTTAGAAGGATTATCTGTTCAAAGTTTAGGAATACATTGAAAAAATTGTCTTTTTTTTTCCTATTGTTCAGTGTTTCTCTACTAACTAAATGCAGTATTTTTGGTATCCCTTTCTTTTAGGATATGGGTTTTCTATCCATGTCGATATTTCTTCTTATTTTAAGCTAAGAGTGTTTGTGGGTTTCTATTTCTTGTTTTTTTCTTTTTTGATGTTGTGATTTTTATCTATTTTGGGTTGTTTGGAATAACTTGGCTATCACTCTTACACTGTATTCTGCGGTTCTCTGGATGGGTTTTAGTTCATTTTGAACTAAGGTGCTGAAGTTTCTTATTGGTGGTTGTTTTTAGACAAGTCAAGATTGAAAACCAGAGACCAAGAGTGGTATTTTTTTAGTTTATTGGACAAGAAGTATGGGAATGGGGCAAGAATGAATCGGGCCACAAGCCAAGGATACTGGAAGGCCACAGGGAAGGACCGAGAGGTTCGCCACAATTCTCAGCTTATTGGGATGAAGAAGACACTAGTCTTTCATAGCGGGAGAGCTCCAGATGGGTTGCGAACCAATTGGGTTATGCATGAATACCGGCTTGTTGAAGAAGAATCGGAAAGAATTGGGGCATTGCAGGTTTGAGACCATATAAATTGATCTTGATGGTGATGATGATCTGTTATGTAATTGCAAGTATCAATGTTATGGGTTTACACCTTTATGTATATTACAGATTGCACCCACATTTAAGCTATATCGGATGACAAGAAGTATAGAATTTTAACATGAAATACTTAGCACATAATGCCTTAGGTGATGGATGCTGCTGCATTGCTCTGATTATACCGAAGAGCTGACATACTTGAAACACATTTTGTGTATGAAAAAGTAAGAGTTCGAATTGTTTGTATGTGTGCTGCTTTGGTTTCATCACAATCTGCTTGGTGAGAAAATTTGGGAAATGAAGAGTAGATGTGGTTCTGGATGTTGTGTGTTATGATGTTCTTATGTGATAAAGAAATGCATTTGTGCGCCTAGCTTGATTAAGTAGAATTAGGATTTCTGTAGGGTTGTTAGTAGTTTGAAACTTATGCTTAGAAGTCCTACAATTTTCTCAACAACTAAACTTTAATATTGTTCAAATTTGGAAACTAATTTTATAAGAATTGTTTCTTTTTTTTTTCTTTCTTTTGAGTGGAGAAGGGGTATGTGCTATGTAGAGTATTCCATAAGAATAATATAGGACCACCCAATGGAAACCGATATGCACCTTTCGTTGAGGCGGAATGGGATGATGGTTCAGCAGCTTTGATTCCAGGAGTAGATGCTGTGGATGATGTTGTAGCTGCTAATGATGCGGTAGCCGGCAATGATCTGGCAGCTGCTGAGAATGGTGTCCAAAGGATTGATTTTGAGCAGGTTTGTGCTTTATTTTTCTAGCTACTGTGTTTTTATACTATTGAACTTTATTATAGGTGCTCATCATCTTCATAGTGTTGGACTTTTTGTAGATCCTCACTTTCATGACTTCATGTTTTAAAGTATTGTACAACAATTTCACCAACTTATTATTGCTAGCGTAATGTGTGATGGCCTGCAAGTGATGCAACATGAGAAGATAAGCCTCTATAATGGTTTCATCAAGATAATGAAACATGCATGTGAGGATAATTTTTTTTTAAAAAAAATTCCCTCGTAAGTTTTGGATCATTTTGGGTAATTTATTGTCTTTAAGTTTTCCTCTTAGCCTGTGTTAGATGATATGGAACAATACAAACCACTTGTGTATTTGCTAATAATAAAAAAGAATAGTAAACTTCTGTGCCTCTGTGTGCTGACAGAATTGAATAATTCTTAGAGGTGGCAAAATGAACCCAAACCTGAAAACTGCCTAAACCGATCGAACCCAAATTGACCAAAAAGTCGAAGACCCAAACCTGAAAGAATCTGAACCCAAAATGACCTAAACTTGAAATGACCTGAACGTGAGACCCATCTGACCCAAAGCCGTAATAACCCGAACTTAACACTAAAAATGCAAATTTTTTTCTTTGAAAAATACTAAAAATGCAAAATTTAATTAGCAATTTCATTCAAACGAAACACCTTGTGCTTGAAATGACCTGCCCCTGGTGTGACCTGAACCTGCCCGTTTGCCACCCCTAATAATTTTATACTAATTTGACATTTTCACTAATGGAAGATTCCATTCCTAAGAACTGTCTCATTCATCCTTTTATTTGTCTCAAAGATTCTTCCACAATGGCAAATAATATTTTGAGATAGCCTGCTAATCGCTCACTTATAAGGACAATTTCATAAAAGCAAGTTTTATAATATCTTTGGTCCTTACCAGGGCATCAACTGGACTACTGGTATCAGGGAGGAACTTTAATAAAATGATTTTTGAGAATGCTTTTGAGGTAGGGGTTGCTAGTGCCTTTGGGAATGTGCTCCTTCTTTTGGTGCCTTTTCGGAGATATTAGAGTTGCCAAGCAATCATTGTGACTAGTGGGGGTTGGATGCAATATTAGGCTCAAGGTGGCCATTGGGATTGAATTAGTTACCAACTTTTCTAGAATTGCAACAAGGATTCATCAGCATTCCTATGTTAGAGAACCTTTATAGTTCTGATAGACATAAGGTTGATATGGTATGGTGGACTGGTGGTGAACTCAGAGGCCTGATGATTGTATCAGTTAAGTAGTTGAAATTGTACAGTCTCAACAGTTCTTCCTTTTTGTCTTCATTGTGTTATTTTGTAGCTTTCCTCCCCTGAGGGGTAACAATATGGATTCCGTACTGGAATATCAACAAAGCTCAAAAAAGTTTTCTGTTATCCCTTAACTATGAAAATAAGAGTGAAGCAAGTGGAGTTCATAGAGGCTCAACCAATGATGCTTGTGGTGGATGTCTTGCACATCGATGATATGCACTAGTTTCTTTATCTTTCTTTCCTTTTTTTTTAATGGGGGGTTTATGAGTACAATATTCTTTAAGAGGACAAGGCACTTGTAGATATATGCAGGAGCCTTGTCCTGGTGAGACAACCATGGTTTTGCTCATATGACGTCATGTTGACAGTTATGGCTTAAAGAATGTGAAAGATCTGATATGTTACCTTCTGTTTGTTTGTTCCTTTCTAATGAAAAGATCATCTTGTTGATTACTAGAGTATGTGGGAAAGTATGTGTTAAACCTTTTCCTATAAGCCTAGAGCATGCATCGCAGTCGTTGTATTGGATTACACATTTGGCACTGACGGATGTGGGTCTTGCTAAATTTTCTGATATAGATGGAGATTAGTATGAATTAACAACAATGCCTAAGGTTATGATGTGAGTATTTTCCAGCAGGGTTTTTTCTGCAGTGTTGATATTCTTTTCAAATTATAGGCTGCATTATCTGCAGTAACAAGCTCATGGTGTATAAGAATATAAAAAGTTTTGCATCTTGTGCTGGCTAACATAACCCTATAATTTCCTTGTGTTTCGTTAGTAATAAGTTTTCCGGGCTGGCTTTGCTTTAAAGCTTTTGGCTGATTTTGCTTTCTGGTGAAGTGACATAAGTTTGGAACACAAGGAGTATTTGCATCCTGGTGTTATAAACAATACCAAGTTCATATCATAAGCATTCAGCTCTAAAACTTAAGAGTCTCTGACTATTCTTAACTCAGAAGGGAAATTGAGTCCGCTTACTCCAACTCTTCAAAACTATTTGGAGGCAAGGAAGTCTAGGCTTTTTAATTCATTCTTAAGCAAATTGTCTTGTTAACCTTCGAGTAAACTTACAAGCCCACGAAAAGAATGGAGCCAGATCGGTAGTTTGGTCCCAAATAGCCCGTAAATTTCAAGTGTCAGATGTGGTAATATTGGCATGTTTTGACTTTTAGAAAGAGGCATGTGCAGGGATTTTTCATTTTAGCTATGATGCTGCTGTCTTTTTCTTGTGTTGTCCCTTAGAGAAGGCAGATTGAACGACTCCCTAGATTAAACATTGTACTGAAATCCCTATAGAGTAAATGCATGATGCTATGAAGCATGTTGATGAAGAATGGTGGGATTGTGGTTGTTAAACTGAATTGTTTGTGTTCTGCATCTCGTCATGTATCATGTGGCACTTTTATATCTTGTCTTTTGTTTTCTATCTCATAGTAAATGGTAAATAGTCCTTGCTCATGAATTTAGTTTTATTTTAATATTTATTTTATGGAATTGGCTGGACTTATTTCAAGTATACTTCTTATTCAGTTTTGAAACTGGACATAACAAATAGTATTTGATTCTTAATTCTGCTATGATGATCACTGGATGTGTTTTAGTGTATCCTAGTAGTGAAGTATGTGCAACGTTTTATATGTCATCCAATATATTAAGATGAGTTTTATATGGAATGAAATGTAAAATTCAACCATAATGGTGCAATGACTATTGATAGCTAGACACCCAATTTTTTTAGTTGTGTGGTCATCTATACCTAATGTTTTATGCTTCCTTCATTTTACCTTTCTCTTTCCTCTTTCTATACAAGTTGGATAATACAGTTACATTAACCTAAAGTCATGTGCCTCTTTGTATTCTTAAGCCTCGATTGAAGAATTGCTTCTGAAGCTTTTATAATGGCAGGACATTCAATATGCTGATGAGGATACTCCGCCGAATGATGAAGTTCCGAGAGAGTCTCTGAATGAGAGAACAGATGACTGTCCTCCGTTGCCTCCGTGCAAGATTGAGAGATCAGATGATTGCCCACCACTATGTGTGCTTAATAGAGAAGCACCCTTACCTCTACTCCAGTATAAGAGAAGGCGGCATAATGATTCAGGTCCTAACCATGCAAATGTTTCTGAGAATTCAACTAGAACAACTCAGGACCGTTGCTCGTCTACAACGACAACAGCAGCGACAGCCACAACATCACCATCATCAGCGACTACAACGGCAATTTCTGCGCTCTTGGAATTTTCTTTGATGGAATCAATAGAACCTAAAGAGAATCCTCATGTTCCTCCTCCAACATATGATACTGCTAATCTAGATTCTGTGGTGCCTCCTGGCTGCATGAAACTTATCAACGAATTGCAGAATGAGATCCACAAGATATCTGTTGAGAGGGAGACATTGAAGCTTGAAATGATGAGTGCCCAAGCTATGATTAATATTCTGCAGTCAAGAATAGATTCTCTTAGCAAAGAAAACGAGGATTTAAAGAGGAGCAACTGAGATGTGTAGCATGAGGAGCCAGCTACTCTCGTGAGTCCCCATATTTATGTATGAATTATTGTACACCATGGTCATTGTAAAAGTTGGACGACATTACCATTTGGTTTGTTGTTGAACAATGTTGTAGCTTTCCTGTTTAGTTAAAAGCCGTAGTTGATGATACATTTTGATCAGTGTTTCTCAAATAAATAGAGAAAGCTCATGTCATTTTTATAAGCTAAAAATTTCATGATTATGATTTACTTTCTCACAAGTAAGAACCCAAACAAATTTGTAATAGCATGGACATGTAACATTAATTATGCTGCCAAAAGCTCTATTTTGTGATATTTTTGTTGATTTTAGAATGCATATATATAGATTGTTAATTCTGCTATTTTTTATAAGAAAAAAAGGGAAATAAATTCACAATTAATTAAAAACCAAGAAATCAATAGAATTCACAATGAATTCTAACATAACTATCTAATATTTAAATTAAAATACAAGTTTTTACATTTTTTTCTTTTTTTATTTTATAAAATTTTACATTTTTAATTGTTAATTCTTTAAAAATTTTATTTACCTTTATACCCTTACATACCTTCTACATTTTACTTAAATAATATATCTATAGTATATATAAAAGTAGGATGTTTCAATTTTTTTCAATTGAGCCTTCAATTAAATGACAAGTGTCATTCAATTAGAACTTTTTTTTTATTTTTTTGACCTTTCATATTCTATTGAATTAATTATTTTTACACTTTATGTCAAAAATAAGTTGTTTTTGACATTTGAAGGGTTTTTTTAATTTTTTTTACTATTATTTAATATATATAAAAGTAGGATATTTCAATTTCTTTCAATTTTTTTCAATTGAGCCTTCAATTAAATGACAAGTGTCATTCAATTAGAACTCTTTTTTATTTTTTTTACTTTTCATTTTCTATTAAATTAATTTTTTATACACCTTATGTCAAAAATAAATTATTATATATATATATATATATATCTATAATATATACAAAAGTAGAATGTTTCAATTTCTTTCAATTTTTTTCAATTGAGCCTTCAATTAAATGACAAGTGTCATTCAATTAGAACTCTTTTTTTTTTTGACCTTTCATTTTCTATTGAATTAATTTTTTTTACACCTTATGTCAAAAATAAGTTGTTTTTGACATTTGAAGGGTTTTTTTTTTTACTTTTATTTATTTTAATAAAAAATACTTAAAAACAATAATTACTAACTTTTAATGCTTAGAAGATAGATTTATTGAATATTTTTCAATTACAATTTAATATTATTTTTTGTCTATATTCTCTTATTCTGCATGAACTTAAACTTATAGTATATAGATATCTTTTTTATACTTAAAATATATATAAAAGTAGGATGTTTCAATTTCTTTCAATTTTTTTCAATTGAGTCTTCAATTGAATGACAAGTGTCATTCAATTAGGACTCTTTTTTATTTTCTTGACCTTTCGTTTTCTATTTAATTAATTTTTTTTACACCTTATGTCAAAAATAAGTTGTTTTTGACATTTGAATGGTTTTTTTTTGTTTTTTTACTTTTATTTATTTTAATAAAAAATACTTAAAAACAATAATTTCTAACTTTTAATGCTTAGAAGATAGATTCATTTAATATTTATCAATTACAATTTAATATTATTTTTTACCTATATTCTCGTATTGTGCATGAACTTGAATCTATAGTATATAGATATCTCTTTTATACTTAAATGTTTAAATTTCAATAAATATCCATCCAATTCATTATATAAAAGTAGGATAATTGATTGGGTCAATTAATTGACATTTGTCATTTTTAATTAAATTAATTTTTTTTACACCTTATGTCAAAACTACATTGCTTTGGACATTTGAAGGTTTTTTTTTTCTTTTTTACATTTATTTATTTTAGTAAAAAATATTTGAAAACAATAATTTCTAACTTTTAATGCTTATAAGATAGATTCATTTAATATTTATCAATTACAATTTAATATTATTTTTCGTCTATATTCTCTTATTTTGTATCAACCTGAATCTATAGTATATAGACATCTTTTTTGTACATGAATGTTTAAATTTAAATAAACATCCATCCAATTCATTGAACAAAATAAAAAAAATAAAAAATGTCTACTCATTTTTTAATATACATAGCACACAATCATCATTGAATAAATAAATTAATTGAATTTGATAACTTTTAGCTATTCATTTTATATATAAAAAACATATAATACTAGCAATTACTAACTATTTTATATTGATAGGATCTTTACACTATAATGTTATCTTATATTCTACAACTGTTTATTTTAATCTATTAATAGTATAGATTATATACTTTCTCATTTCTTAATAGTTTATTATATATCTAATAATCTTTGATAGGATTATCGTCTTTTTTTGATAAATTCTGTTTTAAATATGATAACTAATTGGGTCAATTGGTTGTCATTCTCAATTAAATTAATTTTTTTTACACCTTATGTCAAAGTTACGTTGTTTTTTTACATTTGAAGGTTTTTTTATTTTTATTTATTTTAGTAAAAAAATACTTAAAAGCAATAATTTTTAATTTTTAATATTTAGAATATAGATTCATTTAATATTTATCAATTGAAATTTAATATTATTTTTTGTTTATATCCTCTTATTCTACATGAACCTGAATCCATAGTATTTAGAAATCTCTTTTATATATGAATGTTTAAATTTCAATAAATATTCATCCAATTCATTGAACAAAATAAAAAAGTCAAGAAGGTTTATTCATTTCTTAATATACATAGCACATAGTCATCATTGAACAAATAAATCAATTAAATTTGACAATCTTTAGCCATTCAGTTTATATATAAAAGATATATTATTATAAATTAGTAATTATTTTATATTAATAGGATCTTTATTTATATGGTTGTCTTATATTGTACAATTGTTTATCTTAATTTGTCAATAGCACATGTTATATACTCTCTCATTTCTTAATATTCTATTGTTTTATAATCATATATGCAGGTGCAAGTTTTCAGTAATTGAAACCAGAGCAAATAATTATTTTTAATTAATACCAGCTTATTTTTTCTTTTATCAGTAAAAATTGGTAATTCATGCAGTTGACTAATATAATATTGCTTTATCTACAAACTCTTTTAAAGGTACAAAATTGAAATCAACTCTAACATAATCAATATTTTCTATGATCTTTTTCGTAGCATAGCTACGGGCACCATCCTAGTTATAAACAATAATAAGACCTCGTGATTTTTTGTTAATACAATTTGAATTAATTTGAAAAATCAAATACTTTAATTTTATAATCTCTTTTAAAATTAACACTATTTAAGCACAGATTAGAGAGGGCTAAAGTCAAGTAACTTGTCAAGTATCGGCAAAACCAAGAGATGGCTTGTGGTGGTAATCGTTATTCTTCAATTTCTAATTTTTTATTATTATAATGACTTTTATAATTATCTGTTAATCATTTCTCTTATTAAAAATCAAGTTCACTTATTACTTACAGCTCTGTCGTAACGTGTGGGGTCCGAGAACCCGACCGCTAGATGTAGAATAATTTGGGAGTCGCCACCAATCTTTTTCTTTTAGGTGTGATTGGCCACCCTATTTTGTCATACTCAACGAAATCCTAAATTAATTTTAAGTCCTTCGAAAGAACGATAAACTGGTCTACATATCCTTTAGATTTGGGTTCGAGAGTACGGTTACTCACGGGGGAGGATTAGTGCCCCCGTGACGCCCGTTTCACAAACGGTACCATTTAATCATATATTATCCTAACCCATTAATTTTATTCTTATGTTTCCTTAATTGTTATTTATTTATTTCATCTTTTATTAGAATATTTTATTTCATTTTTACGGGTTTAACATGCACATGATGCAATTGTGAAATGCATGGCATAAAATCGAGATAATGTCAAACGAAAATCTTTCATTGAGTGTACTTTCCAAATTCGCCCATCATACTGGTGGGATCCGAAAGTATTCTCTCACTTAGGGAAATACCTTAGCAACTCGCCTTCGCAAGTTTACTTGGTAGATCCCATCATCGGGATAGTCGTTTGTGAGTAAAAAAACAGTGTTTTCATGAATGCAAATCCTAATACGAGTAAAAGCCTTTTATTAAAGATATTTCTTCGGACCCTCCCATCGTACTGGTGGAGTTCGGAGGTATCTTTTCACTTAGGGAGTTTACCGATGAAACTCGCCTTCGCAAGCTTTCTCGAAAAGTCTCATCATCGGGATTTAGACCCGTATACAGAATATATCTATATGCCATGACATTTAACAATGCGACCATGATACGTGATGCACTCATAGGTTCTATGTTCATTTCCTATTTCCCACAAAATTCACTACTTCTTTGTATGTGTTTATTATAAACAAATAATTTACGTTTATTGATTGTTTTTGTATAACCATTTCTATGTCGATATATATTTAACTATATAGATACTTATTTATTATACGAAACTCAAAAATTAAATTTTTAGACCAAGTATTATTATTTTTTATTATCCGTAATTTGTTATTTTTTGAATATGTATTTTCCACTTTTGTATTATGATTAATGAATTTATTGTTATTACTAATTTCCTATTTATTTTGTTTTGTATATTTTGATTAATTGGTGATTGAATATATAGTTTTTTATTTTATTCAAAATTAGGAACATTGGAATTCTAAATTAAGGCCTTCCCATCGTACTGGTGGAGTCTTAATCGAAACTCCTAACCTAGGGAAGTTTACTCGAAATTGCAATTTCTCGCGCTCTAAATGGACATCCCATCATCGGTACTAAACTTAAATGATTACTTTATCTATATTAAATAACTAATTATTTTATCTTATTTTTTAATTATCTATTTGCTTTATTCATTTATCTATTTTTATTATTTTTTGTTTTCTATTTTTTTTATTTATCTAGATCTATTACTATAAACGTATTTCATTTAGTAATTTATTTTGTTTGTTTTACATATATATATTTCACTTACCGAAACTTACATATTTAATAAATATTCTCCTAGGTTTAAGTGCTTTTTATAACTAAACATTTTTTTATATATGTTTTAATGTATTTTTTACTTTATTATTTCTATGTTCTTCTATTTGTATTAATTTTCTAAGTTTAAACTATCATCTAAAAAATTTAAAATGTTATACTAAAATAATTTAGAACAAATAAAATGGACCAACCTAAGTCATAACAGATCTACAAAAATAAAGCCTTTACTTGACTTGGGCTTAAGCAGTGACCCAAGAAAACCAGTCCAAGGAAGGAGCGCCCCAAGCTCGCTTTGTTGGCCCATTAGGTTCCCTTCCAAACGTACCGTTTTGGTGCATAAGTCTCCCTCAAAAGACGTCGTTTAGGCTCTAAGCCTTAGTATATATACCATTTTTTTCTCTATTCTCTTATTTTCCTCTCTTATTTTCTCTCTCTAACCGACCAAATGCTCTCATTTCTCTATAAAACCGACCCTTTCGCCGACCAGATCTACACCGTCGTCAGATCTGGTGCCCGACACTGCTTTCACCTTTTTTTTTCTCTTCCTCTCTCCCATAAGCCGGCGGCCTCCCTCTCTCTAGCTACCCACTGGTCTCTCCTTCTCCCGTTGCCTAAATCAGAATTTTCTCTCTCCCTCTCTCTTCTTTTTTCGACCACCCAAAACAGCTCTCCTTTCACCGGTTGGCTAGAGCAAAAAACTCCAAACTTAAACACCCCACCGGCGGCACAATACCCCATTCGAATCTCTCTAAAAACGAGCTACCAATCCTTCAACCAAACCCCCTCCCTTTTCACTCATTGTATTTTTTTATTTTTTTATTTTGGTTGTGGATTGTGGTTTTAAATCTTTTGTTATTGTGGCTAGGGTAGTCTGCTGGTAGAAAACTAGGGTATTTTGGATTTGCAAGTTTAGGTTGTTTGAAGAAAAAATGAGATTTTTTGTTGATGGATCTAGTTTTTTTGTTTTTGCAGGATTGGTGTTTTTTTTGGATCTGGCTTTTTCTTGTTTTTCAAAATCTGCCCCTTCCACCTTTTAAAAACTGGATTATCCAAAAATTTGGACAATCTAGAGGCGAAATCATGCTCTTTTAAGCATGATTTCACAATGCTCTAGCAAATAAGAGGGGTTGGTAGCTGGAGGTGACCACTCCTCACCAAATCTCGCTGCTTTTCAAGGGCATTCATGCCCTGTAATGATGGACTGGGGAAGGGGCTGAGCACATGCTCAGTCCCTTCTTGTTCACCCATTTTTTATTATTTTTTTAATTTATTTCTTACTTTTATTATTATTTTTATTATATTTCATTATTATTTATTTTTATTTTTTTGAAATAAGTGTCTACAGTTGCCATTCTTTGTACATTCTTGAGAATCAAGAATAGTGCAAAGACGTAGACACCGTGTTCAATTCATCTTGAGGCAAGTTTGGATTCTTGCAATTTGATCTAGGCTTGACCTATCTCAAAACAAGTTTGATTAAAAACATGAAGTCTCTAGGCTTGACCTGGGTTCGTAAAAGAATGAAGTTTCTAAGTTTGATTTAAGCACGACCTTTCTCAAAATAGGTTCGAAAAACGAATATTTCTAGACTTGATATAGGCTCGACCTATCTCAAAATAGGTTCGACTTAAATATTGAAATTTCTAGGCTTGATCTAGGCTCGACCTATCTCATAATAAGTTTAACCTAAAAAATTAGAACTCACAGACTTTGACCTGGGCTCGACCTATCTCACAATAGGTTCTATTTAAAAATTAAAATTTCTAGACTTGATCTAGGCTCGACCTATCTCAAACAAGTTTGATTTAAAAATTGAGATTCCTAGACTTGATCTAGGCTCGACCTATCTCAAAACAGGTTCGACTTAAAATTAAAATTCCTAAACTTTGACCTAGGCTCAACCTATCTCACAATAGGTTCGATTTAAAAATTGAAATCCCTAGACTTGATCTAGGCTTGACCTATCTCAAAACAAGTTCGACTTAAAAAATTTAATTTTCTGGACTTGACCTAGGCTCAACCTATCTCAAACAAGTTCGATTTAAAAATTGAGATTCCTAGACTTAATCTAGGCTCGACTTATCCCAAAACAGGTTCAATTAAAATTAAAATTTCTAGGCTTGATCTAAGCTCGACCTATTTTCAAATAGGTTCGATTTAATTCACAAATGCCAACTTAATTGGATTAACTTCACAATGAAAAACTCAAATCCTTTTATCAAAGTTTTACGACCTCACCACTTTAGGTCAGGTGGGATCCTACTTTCAAAGCTTGGGGCATGAATTAATTTTGATTCTTGTTTTGAAAATGACCGTGTGTATGGCTAGGCATGTATGCATGATTGAAATGATGGAATGTTTTCATGTTTATGATTCATTAAGGTTCCAAGACCCTTCTCTTGCTTCATCTGATTTTTCGCTGCAGCTGTCAATGACCTTCGTCTTATGCCTTTCTTCATTGGCTGACATTCTTGATTTTCCTTAGGAGTGCCCCCTTTTTTTTGACATTCGACCTTTTTTTTTTTTGCTTAAGTTTAAAGCTCTGCCATTCCTTTTTCTCATCATCAAGTCTTTTGTTGAACAATGAACGTAATTTCTTGCTTAGTTAGTTCATTTCCTTACCAGTCATCATTCATTTCCATGACAATCATCATGTTGGATTATGTATTAGTGGAAAGAAAGGCTTGAAATATAAAAGTGAAGGAGGATTTCATATATATATATAAGTGTAAAAAGGATCAAATGGAGGGAAATTTACAAAGCAATGATTAGATCATTCAAACAATGAACACTTAGACCATTTAGAGAAACCAATCTGATTTTCGACTTTAAGAATTGTCCTTGATTGATGCCTTGAGCAATCTGTAGGTTGCAAACTTTATAACTCTTTCTGTTTTGCGAAATTGTGGAGCTTCATTCATAATGCATTTTCACTTCAATCTGGTACTCTTCTTGGACTAACAATTTCATTCCAAATTCCTACATTTTGGCCTCAAGCTGCCCTTTTCAGGTTTTCAGCATGAGCCTTCTCCTTTGGGTATGAGTTGCCCTTTTTCGGGTTTTCAACACAGACCCCATTCCTTTTTATTTATATTTTTTTGTTTTATTTTTTTTAAGCATAGTACTTTTTCACTGCATCCGCATTTATCAGATTAGGCAGATCTTCCCCATCCATGTCAGCCAAAATTAAAGCTCCTCCTGAAAAAGCCTTCTTTGCCACATATGGCCCTTCCCAATTTGGCATCCACTTTCCCCGAAAATTAGTTTGATT
This sequence comes from Theobroma cacao, assembly GCF_053813885.1. Taxonomy (NCBI): domain Eukaryota; kingdom Viridiplantae; phylum Streptophyta; class Magnoliopsida; order Malvales; family Malvaceae; genus Theobroma; species Theobroma cacao. The sequence continues at coordinate 5,491,265 of NC_142648.1, forward strand.
AGGGAGTATTCTCTTGAGAACCAACTCTCCTTCTCAAAACTGCCTAGGACGAACTTTTTTCTCATATGCTCGCATCATTCTTCGTTAGTACATCTGGCCATGACAAAGAGCCGCAAGCCTTTTTTCCTCAATCAAGTTTAATTGTTCATAGCGAGAGCGGGTCCACTCAGCATCTTCCAATTCTGTTTCCATCAACACCCTCAATGATGGTATTTCTACTTTAATAGGTAGAACTGCTTCTATACCATATACTAATGAGTACGGAGTTGCCCCCATGGAGGTACGCATAAAAGTTCGATATGAGTGCAAGGCAAAAGGAAGTTTATTGTGCCAGTCTTTGTAGACTTCAGTCATATTTTCAACAATCTTTTTAATGTTTTTGTTTGCTACCTCTACTGCTCCGTTCATCTTCGGACGGTAAGTTGTCGAGTTATGATGCTTGATTTTGAATTTAGCGCAAACCTCCTTCACCATTGCACCATTCAAATTGCTTGCATTATCAGTAATGCTCCTTTTCGGCAGCTCATATCGATATATGATCTCCCTTTGGATGAACCTGCACACAACCTTTTGTGTCACATTGGCATAGGAAGCTGCTTCTACCCATTTCATGAAATAATCAATGGCCACCAATATGAATCGATGTCCATTATAGGCTTTTGGCGTAATAAGCCCAATCGCATCCATTCCCCACATTGAAAATGGCCAAGGCGTTGTGAAAACGTGCAATGGGACTGGTGGAGCATGGATTCTATTTGCATAAACTTGACACTTGTGGCATTTTTGAGCAAAGTTTATGCAGTTTGATTCCAACATCAACCAATAATAATCAGCTCTCATAATTTGTCTAACCAACATATGTCCATTAACATGAGCTCCACAAGTTCCTTCGTGGACTTCTTTCATTATTTTATTGGCTTCTGTAACATCCACACATCTCAAAATTACTTGATCTCGACTTCTTTTGTAGAGCACTTCTTCCCTAAAGAAGAAACTCATTGTTAATCTTCTAAGAGTTCGCTTGTCATTGTCCGTGGCATTCTCAGGATATGATTGGTGCTTGATGTATTTCATGATATCATGATACCACGGCTTACCATCAACCTCTTCCTCAACATTCAAGCAATGTGAGGAGACTTCACGGACTTCTAAATCAAAAAGGCGTACATCAGCCATTTCTTTTATTTTGAACATTGCTGCAAGAGTGGCCAAAGCATCAGCAAGCTAATTTTCTTCTCGAGGCAAATGGTTGAAGCTGATTTCCTTGAACTGTTTGCTTAATTCTGTAACCAGCTTTTTATATGGAACTAGTTTAGAATCTCTAGTTTCCCATTTGCCTCTCATTTGACATACCACCAAAGTCGAATCTCTGTAAACCTTTATCGCGCTGACCTTCATCTCGATTGCTGCTTGTAATCCCATTACCAACGCCTCATACTCCGCTATATTATTAGTACAATTGAAATTCAATCTCGCCGTGGCTAGATAGTACTTTCCATTTGGAGAAATCAACACTGCCCCAATTCCGTGGCCCAAAGCATTGGATACTCCATCAAAATACATCTTCCATGGATTAAGTTCATTGGGATCGTCCTTTTCTATGTGCAAGATGGCCATCAAATCTTCATATGAAAAATCAAAACTTACAAATTCATAATCCTCATTAGCTCGATTTACGAGGAAATCAGAGATGACGCTCCCTTTAATTGATTTTTGGGACACATACACAATATCATACTCAGACAATAGCACTTGCCATTGAGCTATTCTCCCAGACAGGAAGGGTTTTTCAAAAATATACTTGATGGGATCTAATTTCGCCACCAACCATGTTGTGTGATACAACATATATGGTCGGAGCCTTTGGGCGTTCCATGCTAGCGCATAACATATCTTTTCGAGCACAGAGTATTTGGACTCATACTCCATGAATTTCTTACTTAAGTAATATATGGCCTGTTCTTTCTTCCGAATTCCATCATGTTGTCCCAGTACATATCCCATAGAATTCTTGTTCACAGTTAAATACAAAATAAGAGGTTTTCCAACCGTCGGTGGCACGAACACCGATGGATTTGTGAGATATTCTTTGATTTTATCAAAGGCTATTTGACATTCTTCATTCCACTCTCCTGGGTCTCGTTTTCGAAGCAACTTGAAGATTAGATCACATTTGCAGGTGAGTTGGGATATAAATTGAGAAATGTAATTCAACCTCCCTAAAAATACTCTCACTTCTTTTTGCGTTTTGGGAGGTGGCAGCTCTTGAATAGCTCGTATCTTATCCGAGTCCACTTCAATTCCCTTTTCACTTACTATGAACCCCAACAATTTCCTAGAAGTTACACCAAAAATACATTTTGCAGGATTCAACTTAAGCTGAAACTTTCGTAATCTCTCAAACAGCTTCTTGAGATTGACAGTATGATCCCTTTCTGTATGAGATTTTGCAATCATGTCATCCACATATACCTCTATCTCTTTATGCATCATATCGTGAAACAAAGCTACCATTGCCCTTTGGTAGGTGGCACATGCATTCTTCAATCCAAATGGCATTACTTTGTAACAAAACGTTCCCCACATGGTTACGAATGTTGTTTTTTCCATATCTTCGGGTGCCATCTTGATCTGATTGTAACCAGAAAAACCATCCATAAATGAGAATAAAGCATGCTTTGCTGTGTTGTCCACAAAAGTATCAATATGTGGCAAAGGGAAGCGATCCTTCGGACTCGTTCTGTTCAAATCCCTGTAATCGACGCACATTCGAACTTTTCCATCCTTCTTAGGAACTGAAACTATATTAGCCACCCATTCAGGATACTTAGCCACCTCTAAGAATCTAGCATCAAATTGCTTATTTACTTCTTCTTTAATCTTCAGCAACATTTATGGCTTCATCTTTCTCAACTTCTGTTTAACAGGCTTGCAATCCGATCTTAAAGGTAACTTGTGGACAACAATGTCAGTATTAAGACCTGACATGTCCTGATATGACCAAGCAAACACATCCACATATTCACGGAGCAGTTCTTCTAGCTTCTGCCATTCATTAGATGACAGCGAGGTGCCAATCTTAACCTCTCTCTTTTCTTTCCCATTTCCAAGGTTAATCATTTCTGTGAGTTCCTAATGAGGTAAGATCTCCCTTTCCTCCTGTTCCAACATTCTCGACAAATCAGGGGGTAAGCCATAGTCATCCACCTCCTTTTCATTTTTCAATTCATCAATGTTTGGAATTATCTCAAAATCGAAATTCAAATTGTTCTCCAGATTGTTTTCATGTTCATTATTTAAAGACTTGCAAATAGGTAAAATTGAACATGTGTATGAGCAAGTATTTATTGGCTAAAAGAATAGATGAAAGGAAATATGCAAAAAGGTTGATGAATTATGAAACACATTATGCATTGTCATTTATTTAAATGATGAAGGTAATAGAAAGCCATACTTAAACAAGAAATTACTCTTAACACCCTTGGGCATAGGCATTTAGATAAAATTATTCATTACATTTCTAAAGACTTAAAGATGATGGGTAATTCTGTGGCTGTCCAATTGGTTAACTTCTCTGTTGGCAGTACTAGATACACCACAGGGATCTTCTCGTTAGGTTCTTCATCTTTGATCATATGGATTGATAGCTCACCAAACATCCATAGAATCTGATTGACCTCCTCCAATGCCTTGGTATGAATGCACCCCACGGATCGAAAAGTTTCATACAAGAAGGGAATTATCTTTTTCCTAAATTCTTCCTCATTTCCCTTAAGCTGAACCATCCTCTTAACCTTCTTTTGGGTTGCCAATTTCCTTCTTTCATCTTTGGTAGGTTTGTACCCCAAACCAAACCTTTCTTCATTCTTGATTGGAGTCAAAGGACTGCTAATTCCTTGTAAATTCTTTCCTAACCCCAAACCGGTACAGCATCCTTTACCCACTGTCTGCTTAACCCCTATTTTAGTTGCTACTGACAAACGAGGAGTCGGTATCACTTCTTTTTCCCCCATATAAGTAGCATTAACAAATTCAAAAGATCTGAAAGAGCATTCTATGACTTTTTCTATCACCTCTACATAGGGAGCAGATGATGGTTGAATAGCCAGTATGTCTTCCTTCGCAGATACACTTATCAATTGCCCCTCAACTATGAACTTAACTTTTTGATGAAGGGAAGATGGTATGGCTCCCGTCATATGAATCCATGGACGCCCTAATAAGCAATTGTAAGATGGGGCAATGTCCATGACTTGAAATTGGACCTAAAAAATGCAAGGGCCAATTTTTATCGGTAGTTCAATGTCCCCTACCACCTCCCTTGTGGTCCCATCGAAGGTCCGAACCAACCATATGGTTGGTTCTCATATAAGATACATCTACTGGCAACTTGGTTAAGGTAGAACGAGGCATGACATTTAAAGCTGAGCCATTGTCGACCAAGACCCTAGGTACGGCGTGGTCCTTGCATTTGATGGTAATGTGCAAAGCTTTGTTACTTCCCCGACCACCCAATGGAATTTTTTCATCATCAAAGGCAATAAAGTTCCCCACTATAATGTTTCCCACGATATGGTCCAACTTTTCCACTGATATATCTTGTGCCACATAAGCTTGATTCAAGACTTTAAGTAGCGCATTCCTATGTGCTTCCGAATTAAAAAGCAAGGACAACAGTGAGATGCGAGCAGGCATTCTGGTTAATTGTTCTACCACATTGTACTCACTGTGTTTGATAAACTTGAGAAATTCACTCGCTTCTTTCTCGGTAACAGGTCTTTTGACCTCACTGTTCGAAACAACTACAGATTCGACAACTTGGTCCTTAGAAAAAGTATCTGTTTCCTTCAGGCCTCTCTCTCCCTGTGCGGGTTTCCCTTTTTCATCTTCTTCCACTATTTCAAGGGAATAACACCGTCCACTTCGCGTTATACCCCCCACACCAATTAAATCTTCAAAAGATGCCTAGGGGGCGGATGAAGTTATGCCCAAAATATTACACTCATAATTCCACGGGACAACCTTATCACTTTTGTAAGGGAACGGGCTGGGGACTTCGATGGTGATACCACTTCTGATCATAATAGAGGGCATATCATTCATCGGGCTCCTTGTTTCTTCATAAAAAATGGTGAGAGGTTTAGGTTCACCCATACTCACCGAATTTGACGCCACGGCGGTTGAGAACTCTTTATTTATGGTTCCAACCAAATCTTCTTCACCTTCTTCGTAAAACGTAATTTCTAACAAATTCATCAACTTTTGTAACTTATGGCGAAAGCTGTCACAATTTTGAATGGAATGTCCAACAGCCCCCATATGGAATTTGCAAAAATGAGTGAGATTATGCCCTACTTCATTTATGTTTATCGGTTCTGGAGTGATGGTATTTATTTTGGACAACGCCTCAAACACTCTATCCATTGGCGTTTGAATCTCGTCGACATTCTTCTTCTCCCTTCGAATCATCCCTACATGTATTGCATTCACAGTCCGGCCTCCATGGTTAGGTAAGAGATTCCCATCAACATTTGAATTGTCAATTTTAGTAAAATTTAAAAGTCCTGCCTTAATGAGCTCTTAGACCTTATGCTTTAATGCATGTGGAGTGTCCTTGCATTCCAAAATGATAATCACAATGCGCATTCGGGTCATACCATTTTGGAAAATGAGGTCGGAGTGGTTCCAAAGGGGTTCGAGCAAGGAGTCGATTTTCTATGAGTTGTGGCAACAATGTAGTGTAAGGGACTGGGATATGATCAAACTTAGGTTTTTTTAGGGTAGTTTTAGGTCCTTTTTGATCATTACCAAAATTATTGGTTAAAGCTACCGGTCTTGGTGGTAGAGCTTGTGAGAGAACACTAGTCTGAAACGTTGGTTGTGGGGCAGGTTGGTACGCATATGAGTTTTGTGCGATATTGCCTATGTTCGGATAGAAGGGTTGGTATTGGGGCTATAGGTGATATGAGCTAAAGTTGTGGGCTTGTTGGTTGTTGTGAGCGACTGCTTGCACATCCCCTTCTTTTTTCTTGGGCGTACTCCCTTTGTTTGAGCTGGTAACTTCGTGCCCTTCAATTTTCCCACTTTTGATAGCTCTTTCTATTATTTCTCCAGATAAGACCAAATTCATAAAGGTTTTTGTGGCATTGCCGATCGAGAGCTCATAGAATGGAGCTCGGAGTGTGTTTATAAACAGCACAGTCATTTTCTTATCAGTGAGAGGTGGCTAAACTTGCGCTGCTGTATCCTTCCACTTTTGGGCATATTCTTTGAAGCTCTCGCTTTGCTTCTTTTTCATAGTCTGCAATGACAACCGATTAGAGGCTAATTCAACCATATGCTTGTATTGGGCTATGAAGGCTCTTGCTAGGTCTTTTCAAGTCTTAATACGATTTTGATCTAGTTGTATGTACCACCGAGCAGCTGACCTAGTCAAGCTGTCTTGGAAGAAATGGATCAATAACTTGTTATCGTGAGACTGTGCAGCCATCTTCCGACAATACATGGTAATATGTGTCGTGGGACACTTTGTTCCGTCATATTTTTCAAATTTCGAAACCTTGAACTTGGTAGGGATCAATACATCCGGCACTAAGCATAGTTCGGTTGCGTCCATGGTACCGAACCTATCAACTCCTTCGATAGCACGAAGGCACTCTTCCAACATATCATACTTTTTTTTGTCTTTGTCATTTTCTCCTGTTTGTGATGAGCTATTCCTTAATTTTTCTTACTTTTTTGGATCATCTAAATCCGAAACGTGCATTGATTCGGCAGGATTTGTTCCAAAATTTGACCAAAATTGTCCATGAGTCGATTAATGGCCTATTAGAGGTGGTACATTGTAATAAGCAGGTGGTATCACTTGAGGATGGAACCTTTGAAAAGTTTGGACATGGGGTGGAGTGAACCTTGGGGGATAAGGTGGATCATCCCTTGGGTTTCCAGTGTCTTGTGCTGGTGGATTTTCTGGCGGAGCTGACTCTTCGACCACTCTTTTTCCTTTACTCAAGCTCATAATTAATTCCATCATCTTTGATAACTGCTCTCTCATATCTTCTTGAGCTTTTTCCATTTTATCCATCCGTTCCCTTTATTCTTCTTCCATGATTCTTGCTCGTCGACGAGTATTATAAACACGCTGATCACCAATCTTAGTTTGTTGAGCTATCTTGGAACCTTTATTTTTTTAAAACCATAAACACGAATTAGATGCGTTCTTATTTTATGAATGTGATGATGAGAAGAAAAAAAATACTTATTTATTATTATTATTTTTTTTAAAGAATTGATCATGATAAGAGTTAAGTTGTTGTGCTCTTTATGGAATGAATCATGCATATGTGATGCAAAAGAAAAATATTGGCCATCCAACAATAATTGCCATGAGGAATCTTGATTTATAAAAGTTAAGCATCCGATTGCATCACTACTTAGATCATTTACATCATTGGCTTCAAAAGAAATGGTCAACTCGATCATACTGATCTCGTACTAGCTTGAGGTGGCTTATGAGGCGCTCATTAAGCTCATCTTTCTGGAGAATCTTTCTCCTAAGCTCTTCGATCTTGTTTGCCATCTCCCTTGCTTTGTAGGCTACCTCCCTCATTTGCATCAATATCCATTCCATCTCAGACTATTTCTTTCGGAGGTGTCGCCCGTACGAGTTTCCCACTTCTCACATTCGGAAGTATTCTTGCCTGTTGGCTTCATATTGCTCTCTATAGCCTTCCATGGCTGCTTCCATTAAGTTGCAATCACTCCTAAGTTCTTGTCTGACCCGTTCTTGCAATTGTATCTTGTTTTACAAAGTATTAGTAGTGGTTTGCATTCCTTGAATTCTGGCGACCAAAGTTGAACATGTCGTATTTAAACTTTCAAACTTTTTTTTCCATTCGTCTCGTTCATCAAAAGCCTTTTGAACTTTCCTCGAGGCTTCTTTCTTTACTTCTTCAAGTTCTGCTTCATGTCTACGTTTCATATTCATCATTTCTGTCTCCAGTTTCCTTCTAGCTAGTTCATTCTCTAAGAGAATATCTTGAGGTTTTGAACCAACAGAAAATTTGGATGCACATTCTGAAGGACGTACAACATCTTTTATTCGTTGGTCATGCCAAGCTGAATACCCAGTGGTGACCTCATCAGTGAACCATCCTTGATCCACCCGACTTGTTTTCTTCCATGCTTGAGCAATATCTTGGATCTTCTTAAGGGTTCCCGGCTCTCCGTATGTGAACTCTAGTTGGTTAAGCTTGTGTGTCATAGGTACAAACTGTTTTGACCTGAATTGCTTCTGCACCATTGTCGGGGCATAACTAATTGCTCCCCACGGTCCCATTAGTGGCACCCACAGTTCATCCCCACATTTGTACAACACTTGCACCCTAGGCATCCAAGGAGCCCTCCAAGTCGCCTCCACACTTATAAGCCTCCGAAGTCTGGCGATCCATTCTTCTTTTCTCTTACAAATTGGCCATTCGCTTTCGTAGAATTCGCAAATAAGACAACTTGATGAGAGGAACGACTTTTGAAATTTATCAACCTTGCACTCAAAATGGCTCTTTATCCATATGGTGAGAAGTTAGGCATATCCGATGAAACGCCCTTCACCCTTCCGACAACAATGATTTAATGACCTTAACGTCTAGGCTATGATGGCTAGCGCTGGGTTGATGTCCTTTGTTACTTGGTCAAAAAAATCGATGATTGAGACTTCAATGTGCCCTAGGATTTTTGGGAAAATTACCAACCCGTATATTGCTGGGGCAAAGGCAAGAAGACCTTGTTCACCTTCCTTGTGTTTCTTAATGTAATTATTCAAGAAACTCCATGATAGGCATTCAATGTCTCTCTTTTTCTTCAAGTTCTGATCAACTTCTTCAGTGGTGATATTTAACATCTTGGCCAATTTTCGTTGATGCCCGATCTTTTGAGCTCTCCAATATACCTTGTCGGGTTGCATTTGATCTATGTGGAGCAATGATGAATATTCCTGTATTGTCGGTGTCATATCTACCTTATTAAACACGAAACACCGATAAGAGGGATCCCAAAATTGAGTTATTGCCCTAAGTAATTAATCGTCTACATGCACATAAAGGAGTCATGCGATGTGCCCATATTTGGTGCAGAAACTGTCTCGACTGTTACGCCTCCATTGCTCCCAAATACCTGTCATTTATGAAAGGTCGTTCTGTTTGAGATCAAGATGAACTTTCTCGGGGAGAGTCGAGATATTCCCTTTAGCCAAACAGTCCCCCTCGATTTGCTGAGCTTGTCTCATTTGTAGTTCGATCTCATAGTCATTCCTGTATTTATTGAGTGGGCTAGCCGACGACGATGCCATAAGCGTAATCAAGATTCCTTCAATCAATCAGTTGTTGTATAGCCAATATTTCCCTATATGCAATGATGCAAATGGATGCATGACAAATGAAAGAAAAAGAATACTCAAGTTAGTACGGTAGGTTACATTAACTTGCATAAAAAATAAATAAATAAAAAAATAATAAGCAGTGTCATGGGTATTTATCACATCGTTGGACGTAGCCTACTCTACGACTTTTATTATTTTTGGGGTGGAATTTAAAACAAAGGATGTAAGAGGAGTTCCTTCATGTGTGCCTAATTCAAGGTCATACTCTTTAACGCGTGGGTGAAGCTCTAGCTAGTGAAAGGGTACTTATGGCACTCTATATGCTGGGTTTGGTTTTGAATTCGGCTAAAGGTTCCCAAATTGTTCCTCATTATCATCCTCTCGGACTAGCAAGGCATCCCGGTCCTTACCCATTACAGGCTTCAAACGGACTAGGTTCAATTTGAGTGGGGGTGTTCACTAGCCCATGCGGAGGTTATCACCTCACGATAGCGTAGCTACTAAACTCCCTCCTAATAAGGACAAAGCCCAGGTATAAGGCTTATGCATGAATGCAACGTGTATCGTGTGTGTGAAGGAACATACCGACCTTTGACGGACAATCTCACATCCCTCTTCCTTAAATCCCCTATAATTTAATAAAATAATTATTATAAAATAATTAATGCACAAAACAAATGCTCAAATTTGAAGGAAACAATAAATCATTTATGGCTTAAGATAACCTATGATTAATTATGGCTTGACTCTCTATTATCCCCAGGGGAGTCGCCAAGCTGTCATAACGTGTGGGGTCCAGGAACCCAACCGCTAGATGTGGAGTAATTTGAGAGTCGCCACCAATCTTTTTCTTCCAGGTGTAATTGGCCACCCTATTTTGTCTTACTCAACGAAATCCTAAATTAATTTTAGGTCCGTCGAAAAAACGATAAACTGATCTACATATCCTTTAGATTTGGGTTCGGGAGTATGGTTACGCACAGGGGAGGATTAATGCCCCCGTGACACCCGTTCCACAAATGGTACCATTTAATCATATATTATCCTAACCCATTAATTTTATTCTTATGTTTCATTAATTGTTATTTATTTATTTCATCTTTTATTAGAATATTTTATTTCATTTTTTACGGGTTTAACATGCACATGATGCAATTGTGAAATGCGTGACATAAAATCGGGATAATGCCAAACAAAAATCTTTTATTGAGTGTACTTTTCAAATCTGCCCATCGTACTGGTGGGATCCGAAAGTATTCTCTCACCTAGGGAAATACCTTAGCAACTCGCCTTCGCAAGTTTACTTGGTAGATCCCATCATCGGGATAGTCGTTTGTGAGTAAAAAATTCATGAATGCAAATCCTAATACGGGTAAAAGCCTTTTATTAAAGATATTTTTTCGGACCCTCCCATCGTACTGGTGGAGTTCGGAGGTATCTTTTCACCTAGGGAGTTTACCGATGAAACTCGCCTTCGCAAGCTTTCTCGAAAAGTCCCATCATCTATATGCCATGACATTTAACAATGCGACCATGAAACGTGATGCACTCGTAGGTTCTATGTTCGTTTCCTATTTCTCACGAAATTCACTACTTCTTCTTTGTGTGTGTTTATTATAAACAAATAATTTACGTTTATTGATTGTTTTTGTACAACCATTTCTATGTCGATATATATTTAACTATATAGATACTTATTTATTATACGAAACTCCAAAATCAAATTTTTAGACCAAGTATTATTATTTTTAATTATCCGTAATTTGTTATTTTTTGAATATGTATTTTCCACTTTTGTATTATGATTAACAAATTTATTGTTATTGTTAATTTCCTATTTATTTTGTTTTGTATATTTTGATTAATTGGTGATTGAATATATAGTTTTTTATTTTATTTAAAATTAGGAACATTGGAATTCTAAATTAAGACCCTTCTATCGTACTAGTGGAGTCTTAATCAAAACCCCTAACCTAGGAAAGTTTACTCGGAATTGCGACTTCTCGCGCTCCGAATGGACATCCCATCATCGGTACTAAACTTAAACGATTACTTTATCTATATTAAATAACTAATTATTTTATCTTATTTTTTAATTATCTATTTGCTTTATTCATTTATCTATTTTTATTATTTTTTGTTTTCTATTTTTTTTATTTATCTAGATCTATTACTATAAACGTATTTCATTTAGTAATTTATTTTGTTTGTTTTACATATATATATTTCACTTACCGAAACTTACATATTTAATAAATATTCTCCTAGGTTTAAGTGCTTTTTATAACTAAACATTTTTTTATTATATGTTTTAATGTATTTTTTGCTTTGTTATTTCTATGTTCTTTTATTTGTATTAATTTCCTAAGTTTAAACTATCATCTAAAAAATTTAAAATGTTATACTAAAATAATTTAGAACAAATAAAATGGACCAACCTAAGTCATAACAGATCTACAAAAATAAAGCCTTGACCTGACTTGGGCTTAAGCAGTGACCCAAGAAGACCAGTCCAAGGAAGGAGCGCCCTAAGCCCGCTTTGTTGGCCCATTAGGTTCCCTTCCAAATGCACCGTTTTGGTGCACAAGTCTCCCTCAAACGACGCCATTTAGGCTCTAAGCCTTAGTATATAAACCTTTTTTTCTCTCTTCTCTTATTTTCCTCTCTTATTTTCTCCCTCTAGCTGTTCAAATGCTTTCCCTTCTCTCTAAAATAGACCATTTCGCCGACTAGATCTCCACCATCGTCGGATCTGGTGCGCGGCACTACTTTCACCTTTTTTTTTTCTCTTCTTCTCTCCCTTAAGCTGGCGACCTCCCCTCTCTCTGGCTACCCACCGGTTTCTCCCTTTCCCGTTGCCTAAATTGGAATTTTCTCTCTCCCTCTCCCTCCTTTTGCCGGCCACCCAAAACAACTCTCCTTTCACTTGTCGACGACAGCGGAAAACCCCAAACTTAAACACCCCACCGATGGCACAATACCCCCTTTGAATCTCTCTAAAAACGAGCTACCAATCCTCCAACCAAACCCCTTCCCTTTTCACTCATTGTATTTTTTTATTTTTTTATTTTGGTTATGGATTATGGTTTTAAATCTTTTGTTATTGTGGCTAGGGTAGTTTGCTGGTAGAAAACTATGGTATTTTGGATTTGCAGGTCTCGGTTGTTTGAAGAAAAAATGAGATTTTTTGTTGATGGATCTAGTTTTTTTGTTTTTGCAAGATTGGTGTTATTTTTGGATCTAGCTTTTTCTCGTTTTTCAAAATCTACCCCTTTCCACCTTTTAAAAACTGGATTGTCCAAAAATTTGGACAATCCAGAGGCAAAATCATGCTCTAGCAAACATGAATGGTTGGTAGCCGGAGGTGACCACTCCTCACCAAATCCGACTGTTTTTCAAGGGCATTCATGCCTTGTAATGATGGACTGGGGAAGGGGCTGAGCACACGCTTAATCCCTTCCTGTTCATCCATTTTTTTATTATTATTATTTTAATTTATTTCTTACTTTTATTATATTTCATTATTATTTATTTTTATTTTTTTGAAATAGGTGTCTACAAGCTCTATACCAAGTCAAAAGTGAATATTATATTAGTAACAAACAGAGTAATAAATACTATATATTCATTTGATTTTAATTTTAAATTTAAATCAAAATATTGCTATTGAAAAAAAAAATCAAAACATCACTATACAAAATATTATATACTATATGACAGGCTGAACTCAGCCCGTACCTAGTTTGGATTGGGCCAAAAACACTTCTATGCCCCAAGTTTAAGTTTAAATAGTGCATTAGAATTTTTGTTAGTCAAAATATCTATCATGTCTCTATACTCTTTAATTTTGTTCAATTTAGTTATTATACTTAAAATCGAAACAATTTAATCTTTTTATTTTGGAAATTACGTCAATTTAGTCCCTCCTCCTAACGACAACCAATTTTATTGTTAAAGAATGACGTCATCGATGATGTCATTGCTAACGTATCATATTTTGATGATATGACATTGAGATGATGACGTGGCATGTCACGTGGCACTATACAAATTACTTAATAGTGCTGACGTGGCACTGACATGTCAGCATGTCAATGCCAAGTGGCAGATCAAAAATTTTTTTACCACATCATAGGAACTAAATTGAATAAAAATATATAATACAGAGATTAAATTGAACAAAATTGAGATGTTAAGGGACTAAATTGAAAAAAAAATTTAAAAATAAATTATTAAGTAGATTATTGATATGCTTATTAAGAAGTCAGATATTTAAGTGTAAAACATTTATGGCGTTAAAAAATATATATAAATGTTTTTACTTGATTATTTGATTTTAGAATATGTAAATTAATTTATCTTTTTAATAAAAATTAACTTTGAATTCTTCTTCTATAAAAATAAATTTTGAAAAAATTTCATACTTAAAGTCAAATTTAGATAAATAACTTGTATTATATTAAAATAAAATAATATAAAATGACTAAATATGTTGATTTAGTTACAACTTTTACAATTTACACATATACATTCTTTTAAAATTATTCAACTCTTACCCAACTTACCTTTTATTTAAATTTACTCAAATTAACAAAATATGTTATTTTTGTTACAATTTTCACAATTTACAAATACACATTCTTTTGAAATTATTCAATTCTTACCCAATTTACCTTTTATTTAAATTTACTCAAAATTTCTTATAAAATGATTTTATTTATATTCAACTATCACAATCAAATTATGCTAAATTTAAATTTAAATTATTAATTTAGATCTATAAAAAATTTATTAATAAAATGAAATAGTATAAATATTTACAGTTATATTTATTTTTATCAACCATAAATACAGTTTTTAATTTAAGAATTTTCAACTTGAAAATTATACCTTGAAATATTAAATAAATCAAAAACATAAAAAATAAATAAAAAATTCAAAGGGTGGAGCTTAAATTCTATGGTTGTAATAAGAGGTTTGTCATATCTATATTAAGCAAGTCAGAATGAGGAATTATTTTTATAATCATTGTTAACTTTATATCTCCGTTCTTCATTTTTTCAAAAAAAAAAAAAGAAATCAACATATTTTGCTAATTTGACTTTAGTTCAAGTTAAAAACTAAGTTAAATAAATTTTAAATTTTTATACTATTATAAATAAAAAAAGATTTATTTAGTCATTTTATATTATTTTATTTTAACATAATACAAGTTATTCATTTAAATTTAACTTCAGGTATAAAATTTTAAATTTTTTTTATAGAAAGAGAATTTAATCTTAATTTTTATAAAAAAGATTTATATAAGCCAAATATTTAAGTGTAAAAGATTATGGTATTAAAAAAATATAAGTATTTTCTTACTTGATTATTTTATTCTAAAATATGTAAATTAATTTAATTTTTTATAAAAATATAAATCTTATTTTTTTTAATTTAGTCCATCAACATTTCAAATTTGTTCAATTTAATCTTTATATTATATATTTTTATTAAATTTAATCCCTATAATATTGTAAATTTTTTTTAAAATTTTTTTAATTTGTCACGCAACAATGATATGTCAACATGTCAATACCATGTTAGCATTGTCATGTTATCAGATAGTATCATATGCCATATCATAAAAAGTGATACGTTGATGATGATGTCATAACTGATGTCATTTTTTAACAGTAAAATTTAATATCGTTAGAAAGGAAGAATTAAATTGATATAATTTTAAAATTAAGAGAGTAAATTACTTTAATTTTAAATATAAAAATTAAATTAAATAAAATAAAATTAAAAAGTATAAGAACTAGACAGTCCTTATCCTTTCATGAAGAATGACGTCGTTTTTTAACGGGGGGTGTTGATCTCTTTTTAAGCTATATGCAAGTACAAACGATCCAGCGCCTCACTTTCCCTTTTACCCCTCAACGCCGGTCTTCCAATCCTCAAGAAAGCACCAAATTTATGCATATTTTGTAAATGTTTATTTATTATTATAATTTTAATTTTTTTTTCATATTATTTCTTTGCTTCAATTTATTTCTGGGTATTTAACATTCTACTTCCTCATTTTCAATGTTATTACTTTTTTTTTTCCTTTCTTGAGATTTTTGCTTGAATTTGCTATCTGGGTTTTTTTTTCTTCAATAAGAAATGTTAGATTTTGAGACTTAAATTTCCATGATTTTTTCTTATTTTTAGTTTTAACTGTGGGAAAAAAACTTTAATTAGTTAACATTGGTTAGTTTAGGCTGTATAAAGATATCTGTTTTTTTTTAATGAATAAGATGCATATTTATAGATATTTCACTTAACAAAAGCTTAGTTCTTATTGTTTTATTGGCATTTTATATTTTTAGCGGTCACTCTGGAATTGATTGTTATTGGTTTGGATAAGTAGCATGAAATATAATGCTTGTAAGGAGTTGAAGTAGTTGAAATAGTTGCACCTAAGCATTTGGCGCAAGGGTAGCTGCGTTTATTTTTTTAGCAGGATCCTAATCCCCTTAGATATATATGTATATGTGGTGGATTATATACAGAGAGTGGATATGGTCTTGCAAAAGTTCAAAGTTTAGATTTTTGTTGAAAGATAATTTGGGTTGAACAGAAAAAAAATAGTCTAATCTCTATTAGGCCATAGGGGAAAGTATAGAACATTGCGCCATTTCATTGGAGAAGTTGTTTTAGAGGCTCATATGCTATCAGTTTTAAATGTTTTCTTATAGCTCCTTCTTTTGGAAAAAATTGACGAAAAGGTTGTTGCTTGAACTATTTCATGTACATTACTATAGAAACTTGACCACAAGATTTAGGAAAGAGTTTCTTCTTGGAAAATGTTCTTATGTATGAGAATAGAATGAGAATATATGTATAATTCCAGAATTTTGTGGTTCTCTGATTTTCTGGTTGATTTTTTCTTCATAGGTTAAACCCAGTTTAATTTATCTTTTCTACTGCAGGGCTTCTTCCTTTCTGTTTCTATCATTGATCTGTTGTTTTCCTGCTTTATAATGGCGACTAGTAAGTTTCATTGTAGTCTTCAGTATGTATATGAATTTGAATCTTCTTTTGATGCTACTAAGGTAGTCATAACATTATTATGGCTTGTACCTCTCTACATTGGTATTGTTAGACTTTTAAAATTTACCACTCATATTATTTTGGAGCAAATATATAACCATGAGTCTCATGCTGTCATTTATGAAGGGCTAAAGTTTGAAAATTCATGTGAAGTTGGTGTCTTTTCCAAGCTGACCAATGCTTACTGCTTGGTTGCAATTGGAGGGTCAGAAAGCTTCTGTAGGTTAGCATGTCTTCTACTATTCTTGTTTTCCCTGTTTTCATGAATGTATTAAGTTTATATTGGCATCTTGCAGTGCCTTTGAGTCAGAGTTAGCAGATGTTATTCCAGTCATTAAGACCTCTATTGCTGGCACTAGAATAATTGGAAGGCTATGTGCTGGTGAGGATTTTTTTAAGCATTTCTTAATCTTATTTGAAAAGTTTTGGTAGATGCCTCTGGCTTTGCTTAATGTGAGTTTGCTTTGTGTTGGCAGGAAATAAGAATGGCCTTCTTGTCCCCCACACCACCACAGATCAAGGTAATTTTTTGAGTTATCCTAAAGTAGGAAGAATGTTAAAGTTGCTTCTGTTGTTAGTAGTACTCAGTGGGATCTAAACATTGACAATACTACAATGTATGATTTGGTTTCTTGTACTGTTTGTTTTTACTTGAAGCTTACTTGTTTTGTTTAATCCCTGCTATTTAGAAATGTTAATCCTTAGCTTGTTCATAGAACATACAAGTAAAAGGGTTTATCTTACATCATGTTTACCAAGAATATAACAATTAGTAAACCTGGGCTCAATTTGAATAAAATATATCCCTTGGTTTATATATATCCTGCCTCTAATGTGATTTAGATATATTGCCTCTAATGTGATTTTCCGAGTGCAAGTTGGTTCAGTTTTGTGTGCAAGCTGTAGGGGCTTTCAATCACATTCCTTTGTCTTTGTAGGCTAATATTGTTTGTTTGTTCTAGTTCACTAGTAATAGTTTAAACTCAGTCTCTGATGTTAATGATGGATTATTTATTTTATTCTTTCTTATTGAAGAACTTCAACACTTGCGAAATAGTCTACCAGATCAAGTTGTTGTTCGGCGAATAGAGGAGAAACTTTCTGCTCTTGGGAACTGTATTGCATGCAATGACCATGTTGCTCTGACACACACTGATCTAGACAGGGTAAAATTCTATATTTCACTGGAATAGTTGATTAAGGTATATATTCCAATATCTAAGTGCAGTGAAAAGGGCTAACCTGCCTTTCTATTTTTATTTGAATGAAAGTAAGGATAGGTTTGAATTTATATCTTTGATGTTCACTCAAAAGTTGGAAGTTCCCTAAAGACTATAGATATTGATATTGACTGAACTATGGCTCAGTACTTATAGACCTCTACCTGGCCTAGAAACCATGGTTTGAAATGATAGCCAAAGTTTTGAATTAGCCTTCTAAAATCCCCAAGGGTTGTATGTCTATTCCTCAATGCCTCAACATTGAAAAGGGATTTTTTTTTGTGTCATAAGTAGTGTATTAGGGAAGAAAACATCAGAACATGGTTTCTTGCCTTAGGTACTCGTGAAAAATTTCCTTCATGATTCTACCAGGGCATCCTTCTGGGCTTTTCCATGTCATGGGTGGTTGACTCAGGCATGAATGTGTAATCTTCTTCTATATTTCAAGATATTACAATAAAGGATACTTATTATGTTGTTCTGTCTGCAACTTTGATCAGGAAACTGAGGAGATAATTGCTGATGTCCTGGGTGTAGAAGTTTTCAGGCAGACAATCGCTGGTAATATTCTTGTAGGGAGCTACTGTGCCTTCTCTAACAGAGGCGGCTTGGTAAGATGGAATCTCTTCTTCTAGCACTGATGATTGCCTCTTATTTTCTCCCGTACTTTTTCTGATTTTTCCTCTTGAATGGTCCAGGTCCATCCTCATACATCCATTGAAGACTTGAATGAGCTTTCGACACTTCTTCAGGTTCCATTGGTGGCTGGCACTATCAACCGAGGGAGTGAAGTAATAGCTGCTGGAATGACTGTAAATGACTGGACGGCCTTCTGTGGGTCAGACACCACAGCAACAGAACTTTCTGTCATTGAGAATGTCTTCAAGCTGAGGGAAGCGCAACCTAGTGCTATTGTAGATGAGATGAGGAAATCATTGATCGACAGTTCCGTGTAATCTCCCTTTGTCTAGTTCTGCTCATCCTTTGTCTAAATTCAAGTCGATAAAATGTTCGGGTGTTGTTTTTATGTCATGTTAAACTCCAAAATGGAAAGTGTAAATTTTGAAACAGTGTGAAGGGTTGATGTCTGATGAAGTAAAAGAACACCGGAAAATTATTTATTTTCATCTCATGTAAACGTTTAATGCATCTTTCTCTTGTGGTGTGTAGAAATGCATCATTAAGACTTTTAACTATTACTATTATAAAATTCTATCTAGTTGAGTTATCAGGAGACTCTTGGTAGCAGGGGAGTGCAAACCTTGTTCTTCTGTTCCCTTTCCATGCAAGTTCTATTTTGGTCAAGTCTCTGAATTGTTTCATATGGTCTTTTTACATGTCAACCTGACATAAAAGTCAAATTTCGTCAGTTTTCACCTTTTTGTCTTAAGAAAATATATTTCTATTTCGAAGGCTATCCTTCACTTTTAACAAGCATAATTGGTTGTTGTAGATATTTTATTGATAATGTGATATTAATTTTTAAAATTTTTAAAAAATTAAAGATAAATAATAAAAAATAAAAATATGTGGAATGTTGCTGTACGTTAACTGAATGACCCTTTTCCATTATTTATATCCCTTTATTTGTTTGACTGTTTACTTTGGACTATTCCAAGATTGACTCAAATACATAACATTTTCTTGTTAAGATTTCACAATTAATTAATTTTATATAATTTTGAACCGAAAAGTATTTTAATAAGACAAAAAAAAAAAAAAAAGAAAAAAGAGTAAGAAGGCATTATCCTGTGTTCTCCGGTAAAGGGGAGGAATGTCAAAGACAGACAGGAGTCTAAATCAAGGAACATTGTAGGAAACAGATATTCCGTTTATTGCAAGGAGAAAAAAAAACATGATAAGGTTTCAATCTGATTGTTCGTTTCCTAAGAAATCAATTTAAGGAATATTAATGTACTTCACATAAAATAAAATAATCACATTGGAACTCACACTTACATGTTCTTTCCATAAAACAGAACAAACATATTCCTCCAAACATGACAAGTAAATTACAACATAGTTTATTTTAATATTTATGCCTATAAATTTTAAATTATTTTTTAAAAATTAAAATAAATATTTATTATTTTATTACATTAAATCAAGGTTTTATATTTTATTTTGGTCTAAATAAATTTTTTTATGATCAATAGTTGATTAATTGTCATTAAATTAATCAAAATGACATTTGTTATTTTATGTTAAATATGAATAATAATGTAACATGATGATATGATGACGTGACATTTTTTTTTCTCTTATATTTATATCATGTGGTTATAAAATGATAAGTTGCATTTTGATTTAATTAATATTGATTCTTAAAACTTGTTTGATCAAAAATTAAAAGACAAATAACTAATTGAATGTAATAGAGAAGTAAAAACTTATTTAAATTTTCTTAATAACTCAAGAATTTTTTGAAATAATAATTCCTTCAATGTATTAAAAATCATCACATTAACGATCAATTATGTATTTAATATAAAAATAATACTATAAATAATATTTTAATTAATTAAAAAATTTTAAAACTAAAATATTTTTTAATTTATCTATTTTTTAAAAGTAGAAATCAAGCCAAATAGGAATTTTGAGAAGTTCTTTAAAAAAAATAACTTTATTTTAAAGAACAAAATTAAAAAAAAAAGAGCTTCCCAAAAACCTCCAGAGTGGAACTCTCTCTTATTTTTTTTTAAAAAACATACTTCTTTTTTAGGAGAATTTTTCTTTTCATTTAAAAAATGTCCTTATCTATTAAAATAATTTTAACATTATTCGTTTCCATTTTTATATGATTTGTTATTAATTATAAATTTTATATTATATAAATATATTTTAAATAAAATATAAAATTAACTTTTTTTCATTGTGAACAAAAAAATTTATAATTATTAGGAAGTTATTTATTAAATACCTTTTATGGTTATTTTAATCAAAATTAAAATTTATATAAATTATTTTGTCAAACAACTTATTTATAAAAAAATTTATAAAAATTAATTTATGAAACATATTTAAATTAATTTTAAAAATTATTATTTTTTATAAAAATTTCATAATAACTTTTAAATTAAAAAAATTTAAGTCAAACAGGTTCTAAGTGATAACTACACTCTTAATATGACAATATTGTTTAGTTTTGCCTTGCATTAATTATTATTAATATATAATTTGGAAAGATATGGTATGATTAGCATTAAATCCAAAGTAGTAAGTATTTCCTTTTGGTCACATGCATAATCTAGTTTTACTGCTCGTGGAAATAACATGTAAATCAATCTCCATTAATGATAACACAAGATCTACTTGGAAAGATTCGGATTTCATAAAATCCGGTGCAACTGTCCAATGCCGCATCCCCCATCTCCCAAACCTTTGACGGACGCAATTACGTCAATACCTATTAATCTACGCAACTACCGTATACACTAGCAAAAGTCTAGAATCTTCTACCGTTTCACGCGCGACTAACTGTCGCACGCTCCAATCATGTGATACCAACTCACAGCCGACATCCACGTGTCACTCCATCAAACTCGGTGACACCAATTGCCCCTTCGTTGCATGTGACTTTATCAGTGCCCCCAACTCTTTTTCCTTGAAAAAGCAGAATCCTTCCAACTTCAGACCCTACCAAGTTTTCTCTTGCAATGGCTTTTCTTAGCTTTCTTCCTTCCGACATCGACTAACCCTTTTGTTTTTGTTACTGCAAGAGAAATATCCCCAATTGTTTAAAACCCTTCGTTGTTTTTAGTTCATTTTGTTTTGGTTAGTGACTCGATGAGTCGTCACTCAGCAACCTCGCTAGCTCCCGGGTTCCGGTTCCACCCAACCGATGAAGAACTCGTTCGTTACTATCTAAAACGCAAAGTCTTAAACAAGCCTTCCTTCGATGCGATCTCTGTTGTTGATGTTTACAGATCCGAGCCTTGGGATCTCCCTGGTAATTTTAGTTCGAATTTTCTTTTTCGTTTGGCTCGGTCATTTTATTGTTTAATTCTTCAATTTTGGGCTTTTTTTTTTGGTCCTAAATTTCAAAGTTAGAAATTGGGTTTTCTTTTTCGGTTAAGCATATGTTAAATTCATGAGTTTTGGGTTAAATTTCAATTTTTTGCTATAAAATTTGATTATTGAAGATACCCAGTTTGAGTTTAACCTTTTTGTTAGGGTTTTTTTTTTTCTTTCAAAAATTTTAAATTGGTATGTTCTTACTTGGTCAAATATATAGTTAAATTCGTGAATTTGGGGTTAAAATTTCAATTTCCGCTTTAAAATCTACTTTTTAAGATAATCACTTTGAGTTTAAGCCTATCTGAAGGCAAGTTTTTTTGAATAAAATGGAAAAAGAACATTCTTGAAACTGGTTATTCTTGATTTTAATTTTCAGTTTTGTCTGCTTAAAGTTTAATTTTTGAACATAGCCACTTTTAGTTTACGATTGTCTTTTATTTGCAACTAGATTTTAGGGCTTTTATTTTTAGTTGTAAATCAAAATTTTGTTCTTAATAGATAAGTCAAAGCTGAAGAGCAGGGACCTAGAGTGGTACTTCTTCAGTGCACTGGACAAGAAATATGGGAATGGGTCGAGGACCAATAGGGCAACTGAGAGAGGCTACTGGAAGACAACTGGCAAGGACCGTCCAATTCGCTATAGGGAAAGGGTTGTTGGCATGAAGAAAACCCTAGTTTATCATAAGGGCCGTGCCCCACGTGGTGAAAGGACTAACTGGGTAATGCATGAGTACCGCCTTATTGATGAGGAATTGGAGAAATCTGGAATTCAACAGGTAAGACAGTGGTCTTTTTTGTGACGTTTTGGTGTCTTGTTGTTTGATATTTGTTTGGGAATTAACATTGGGTTGTTGGGTGTGGAAGGGTGCTTTTGTGTTGTGTAGAGTATTTCAGAAGAGCGGGTCTGGACCAAAGAACGGGGAGCAGTATGGGGCACCCTTTATTGAAGAGGAGTGGGAGGATGATGAGGCAATTTTCGTGCCTGGTCAACATGCTGTGGCAATGGATGAAGAGGTTGCCAATTATGATGCTTTTGTTGAAGTGAATGATTTTGATAAGGTGTGTGATGTTTTGGGCACTTCTCGGTAAATGCTTTTGTTACTTTCAAATATTTCTGATCTTTTCTAGGATGAGAATTAATTTTCAAGAAAATTGCTTCTTAGTTTGTGCTGGAAAATGAAGTGCATATGTGGTGTTTTTGTTTGTAGAGTTGGGTCAAGGATGTCCTTACTTTTTTCTAGGCTTTCTTTGTGATCAATTTGGCAGTAAATGTCTCCTGGCACTTCTTTGAAACAAGTCTTTCATAATTTGGTGAATACAATGATAGTATGTAGCATTGCTAGATCAGACATTTTAGTTATCGATGAATTGGCTTCATTGCTTAGATGCTATCCTTCTCTTTATTACTAGGAGGCTTGTCTGTGTTCTCTTCGTAATTAGTTTGTCCTTTTTTTCAATCAAAAGAATCTATGTAATTAGTTTGTCCTTTCTTTCAATCAAAAGAATCTATTTTTTGTTTAGTTAGTAATTCTACCACGTCTTTTCAGCCATGATTTGTACTAATTTGATGATCAAAATTCTGAAAAATGTTGCTTCTTTCCAGAATCTTGACATTGGCAGTCCATCAGAAAATGCCATACCTCCACAGAATTTCTATCATGGGCAATCAAATAACTATGTTGAGTATTCAAGGGAGTTTAGTGAAGACTATCAGAAGCCACCAGGCAATATGTCCGGGAATGCATTACTTCCTTCCAACTTCTATCATGGGGAATCTAGCAACCATGCTGAACATTCAATGGAGTTCACTGAGGATTATCAGAAGCCTACAGTCATGCATTCCACTGAAAGTGATTCAAAGCCACATCATGAG
This sequence comes from Theobroma cacao, assembly GCF_053813885.1. Taxonomy (NCBI): domain Eukaryota; kingdom Viridiplantae; phylum Streptophyta; class Magnoliopsida; order Malvales; family Malvaceae; genus Theobroma; species Theobroma cacao. Next base: position 5,514,828 of record NC_142648.1, read on the forward strand.
CATGTGTTCTCTGATTTACCTCAGCCAAATGGGATAGCCACAATTGTAAAACCAGTTAAGGATGAATATGTTGTCGAACCAATTGAAAACGTCAATCCTGCTGACAATAACTATTTTCTTGATGAGCCATACCTGGATGTTACTGATTATCTTCCAGCCAATGATGGATTTTTCTTGGAAGCTAATGATCTTTCAAACCCCATTGGCCCAGAATCTGATGTTTTTGACCCTGATGAGTATCTTACATTTATTGATGCTGATGACCAGCCTCTGGCTTTTGATTCTGATCAAATGGTGGGAAGTGAGATCCCTGTTTCTGACCAAGAACCTCTTGCCCAAACGGTACATAATTCCTTCCTGTCTTGATTCTTTGTCTTAATACGTGTAGAAGCTTTTTGCTGCTTCTTATTAACGTATTATTACATGATAACAGCATTCAAATGGAGGAACTGAGCAAGTGTCCAATGCAAGTGAACATTTGGAAGAACTTGGCAACAGTGATGCATCTTCTTCAAAGCAAGAGTTGGAGCCCACAAAATTTGAATCTGGTAAGATGATGGAAATGCTTAGCACTTTATGCCTTTTTTCCTTGTTATATTTCATCATTGTCTTCATTTGGGCTCACTTTTGGTGCATTCTTTATGGTGCAGGTACCAAGTATCCATTTCTTAAACAGGCCAGTCACATGTTGGGTAGCTTTCCTGCTCCTCCTGCATTTGCCTCTGAATTCCCTTCAAAAGATGCAGCTCTCAAGCTAAATTCTGCAGCACAGGCCTCCAGTTCTGTTCATGTTGTGGCTGGCATGATAAGAATAACAAACATGACTTCATCTGGCAATCAGTTGGACTGGTCACATAGCAAAAATGGGAATGTCAATATTGTTCTTTCTTTCAGCTTGCCACAAGGTGATGTTAACTCGTCCAATTTTCTGCCAATGGCAAGCTTACTCTCTGGCAAAGCAGGGTCTGTTCTGGCAAGAGGGTGGTTCTTCTTGATGTTGTTATGGGTTTTAATCATAACTGTGAGTTTGAAGTTTGGGACCTGTATCTATACCAGGTAACACATAAATTAGTGGAGTTGGCTATGATTCACCCAAACACATCAATTGGTTAAAAATGTTGGGTAGAATGTTAGTTATCCCTATAGGTTGACTAGGCTGCTTGGAGGTACATCATTTATTTTCTTGTTTTATGATGATTGCCAAAATGATAACCTATACCTTTATTAATTTCATTGTAATCCTTAAGAATTGCTTACATTATATAGTTGTAAGGTACTACATCATACGAAAAAAAAAAAAAAACTATGGGTTTGTAACTTGTAAGCCATCATACAGTGATTGCTTGCTAGCTTCTTTTCCTACATTCCTTTTATGACTTTTTTGCATATTTGTTTACAATGCATGTTGGTCATTTGTAGATGGTAGTATAATGTTATTAAAAGTTCTTTTGCATTGCTATATTATTGGGGGGCTTTCTGAAAGGAAAGTATTTGCATGACTATTATGGTTTCCATCTGTCATTTTCTTCTTCATTAGCAAATGCTTGTCTTCAAAATTCTTGAACAATGGATGCACAATAATTTACATGTTTGGGTCTTCGCAACTGTATTTGTATAACATGATTTGTTGTCTGTCATTTGCTTCCAAGGGCAGATTCTTGTATCAACGGAGACTTTTTTTTGTTTCTTTTCTTTTGCACGAAATCAATGGAATCTTTTAGCTAATCTACGCATTTGTAATGAATGGATGTCAAAGAAATTTAACATTAAAACTTTGGGTTCAACTAAGAACTGGGAAATTCTATGCTTATACTAATGGCCAAAGAGGGAAGAACCCATTCTTTCCCTTCGTTTCATTTTGTATCTTCTGTTTTTTCATTTAAAAGAATTTAATAAAATATTGGTGAAGGTTTTTTTTTTTCCCTTAAGTAAACACAATGTTGGAGTAAATCATATGGTTAATTAGGTTCAAAAGCTTTATCATACAAATCCAGAAAAACTTAAGCTTCAAAAACTCAATCTAGGCAAGGGCACAATGCTTTTCAAGTTAAGGGCTGATTGATTTTAAAAATATGTTTTCAACAGTTAATCTTCATTTCTGCAATATAAGGAATTTGGAAAATTTCTCTCTTAAATTTCCTTATTAATATTACAAAATTGCTAAAGTTGGGTTTCCAACTTTTCCACTAATTTGTCCAAGGAAAGGAAAAACTTTTCCACTACAACTGCCATATCTTGTTTTTCAATTTTCCAAATTTAGTTATTTATCTTGTTGTTCATGTTTATAGAGGAAAATGGAAAACATTTTTCTAAAATTTAAAAGGTCCTAAATGAGTGAAAATAAAATCCATTCAGGTGGAAAGTTTGTGGCACTAATTTGAGCTTTAGATCAGAGTAGTACAATTCCTCAGAAAGAGACAGTTAAATAGGTAGGTGTGGTTGCATGTGGACATGCAGTCATCGCCTGCCTTGAAAGATAAAATGCTTTTCCATTCCTGGAATAGCAGCTCAAGCAAGCATGTATTCAGCATTGGAGTATAAACCCCACATTTGAACATTGGTTAAATAGATTGTCTTGCTCTTGCCGCAAAAACTGATAAATAAACAATGGGCTTCCAAGAACAATGTACTTGCCAATGCACATGATACATTTGTTCAACAATAACCAAGATGATTCAGACTTATCTGGTGTAATGGCCATGGTTCATGGCAAATGGAGCCAGCTAACTGGCAATTATAATACAAGATCAAAGGTACATGCTGGAGACTAGTGTTTTATATTTTAATCACAATCAACCAAATGGGTAAACATTGACATGTTTTTTGGTATTACTAGTTTACTACCTGCTATACTACTCATACAACGAACAATGTAGCATACATGTGATTTCAATTTGTTCTTCTTCTTCATTTTTTTGTCCTACAGCTGACTGTGGTAAATGGACAAATAATTGGAAGAAAAGGCTCTACCTGATTTACATTTCTCCAGGAAGCATTGTATCCTCAGGTAGATCACAGTAAGCAATACCCTGAAAAGAGAAGAAAAAAGCATTCAATGATCTGCTTCTTTCAGCAATAGTGAGAACAATGTTGTGTCTTGACATTTAGTCATTTACCTCCCCTGTAAGATGGGCTACACATCGCTTCTCAGCTAGCAACTCCGCTTCCGTCTGGCAAATTCGTTGGTGTAACAATGTATAAAAATTAGTGCTATAATGTATGGATGTCGTGTGCTTATTTCATACTGTGATATTCAAAAGTTCCATATTCCCCTTTAGATCCACAAAATTCTTGCTGGAAACAAAAGCTTACCTTTCTAATTCGCTTTAGTACATAGTCATCAAAGATCACATCCTTGACAAGTTCATAATCACCATCTCCCTACAGAGCGGAATTCAAAATGACATTCTAAAGTTGCCTTAAATCTATATAAGAGTGAACAAAAGGATTTCAATAAAAGATAAAAGAAAGTCTTTGATTTCCTACTTTTGATCTGCATGGCATGCTGAAAACGATATCCTCCACTATACTGTATGGATTTCCATTGGTATAAACCTACATTAGCATTGAAAAAAGTAAGAATGGAAATGATTTGGAACAGCATAAATACAATGTACAATCTTGTTCAGCTTAAATAACTGCTATGGGTTTTTACTCTCTTGGCAAACAAAGTACAGTATACTTGTTCTCAACATGAGAAATAGCATAAAAAAGCCGGAGTTATACACAAATATGCACTTGGGCACATATGCAATATATTCCCCTTTTACAATGGAGACTATAGTAAAAAATTAGAAAGGTAATGGATCTCAAATATACAATTACTTCCAAAGAATTTTCCCTCTTTATGGAAGGTTGGGCAAAAAAATTATTTCTCTGTTAAGGTAAAGATGGAGTTAATAAAGGCACAACATGCATGCATGTGATCATGTGTACTCTATGGGCATGAACTTACTCCAGAAGAAAACCAATCACCCTCAGGTGTGGGAGTTATTAAAGACTTGATGGCATCAACTATTGACACAGCAGTAGATGCAGCTGAAGATCTTCCCCATTTCTGAATTAACACACCACCTCTCTGCAAATCACATTATTACATATTAACTGATAAAAGATAAGGCCCAAATAGCTCATGAAGTTTTATCCAGCATGGCATTTCAGAGATTTACTTAATGGTTCCATATATCTTACCTTTTGGACCATTTCAGTGAACTCCTCTTCTAACCATTTGTGATCCTTGATGACCTCTTTGACAGGTAAGCCACTGATTCTAGCATTTAGGAAGTCTGGAACCTAGTCAAAATCACATACAGAATATCTTATGACAAAGTCTTCGGAACCTAATCTATGCATTTTCTAAGACAGTTTTTAATACCTGAGTGGTTGAGTGATTTCCCCAAATTGTCATATTTGACACTTGATCATAGAAGACACCAGCTTTTAGGGCAAGCTGCAGAAACAATTGCTTTTATGTAAAACAGTATTTTTATTATTATTTTTGCAGGTGAAAATTAATAACAAACAATTACTGGAACAGGTATTACTCAAGCAATACATATACCTGGCATTTTGCTCTATTTTCATCCAACCTAGTCAAAGCATGAAAATTCTTTGCAGGTATATTTGGAGCATTTTTCATACAAATTAAGGCACTGCATTAAAAGAATAAAATAATGAATTAGAGGCCTTAAAGGAGCCTATATACTTGGGCATCAAGCACAGTGAAATAACAAAGATATGATGCATATCATTTTGACAATGAAAGCAGCAGCAACAGCCTTAATGGCAAAGCTCCTTACTTGGTGTTGCAGGGGTTGCCCACTACTATCACCTTGACATTATGAGATGCAACAGCATTGAGAGCTTTTCCCTATAATGTTTAGAACCAAGGTCATGACTGCTGCTTGATTTTAACACGTAATAAGTCAAAAAAAAAAAAAAAGACCCAAAAATATGAAAGCACCTGCTCAGCGAATATCTGCCCATTGATGTCTAACAAGCCAGCTCGTTCCATTCCAGGCCCTCGTGGCTTTGCTCCAATCAGAAGAGCCCATTCAGCATCTTGGAACACCTCATATGGATTTATTCCAATTCTAACCTCCCTCAATAGAGGAAACAAGGAATCTTCAAGTTCCATTGCCACTCCTGCATGCATTAGGACATCAATTTGAAAAGAGTGGCAGCAATTACAGAAAGAGTGTCATTGTTTATGTTCCTTGCATCAAAAGAGTTTCAGGAGGACCATTTTCTCCAAGAACAAGTTACTTCAAGTCTAGAGTTTTTCACAATAAATGCTCCAACAATAGTTTGGCTGTGCATAGAGTTCATTGTCATAGATACATATGCTGCTCATTGAAACTATACCCATTTTTCTCAAGAAATATACAGTTTTCTTCATTTTGAAATTACAATTGACATCTACTTTGTCAAAATCCATCATAAAAATAAATCAAGAGCCGTACCTTCAAGAGCCTGTATTGACCTTTCAGATCCCAATAGTTTCAGAGCAATTGGCTGATTTGGTCCAAATACCTCACCAGATGCAAGCTGGAAGAGCAAAACAACTTAGCTACTAATATATCTTAAATACAAATTTCATGAATTATGAAGGGCTATTTTCTCTAATGAAGATATCCAGGACATTAATGCAGTATTGTAAAAGAAACCTTATAATCAAGATACTATCAAGCATCAACCTCAATATTTATTAGTGGAGCATATTTGGAAACGGTGGGGGAATATCTCCTTTATTTATTTCCATAGCATTAAAGCAAAAACGGCAATTAATGAGATTAAGGCTGGAAATTTGAAGGAATAGGAAACTATCACTACAACTACTGTAGAATAATGCTCTGGAAATGGTAACTATAATATAATTTGCTGTTAAGATTCCGTTATCTTCATTCGCTATATCCTACAGGACATTTGGATCCAAGCATGCAGCTGGATTGAACCAAGCCTGTGTTTAGTAAGTTGTTTAACCTCACATGATACTTAGCTTCACTGATGCACACAATCCTTCCTTAATAATAACCTTTTTTTAGGATAGTCAGTGTTATAGAAGGGCATCTGGTTAATTGGTTAACAGCAAGTATAGATGATGATGAATTCACAGAGGAAAAGCTATAAACATAAAAAAGGGAATAATACCTAAACAAGCTCCTGAACTGTTCAGAAAAATTCAAATAAATCATTATTCTTTTATTGCAGTAGAAGAATAAGGACTTACTTGAATTTTCTTAAATAGATCAAGGGTTCTTTTAAGCATTATGCCTAAATAAATCTTCAATGGACATGAAAGGGATTTCAAACTTAAATTGAAGTTACTTACTTTGAAAAGAAGATGGTTGGAGATCATCCCAGCAGCGCCAGAGACAGCTATATTTACTAATTTCTCCCAGGATTTTGTCTCCTCTTCCTGTTAACAATTGCAACAATGATATACTGATGCCACCATAATTTAAATAATTCAAACAAACAAGATGCCAGAATCAAAGATGACCAAATTGTGGGCAAGGAAAGAAAAAAAGGTTGAGGTGACTGATCTGTGGGCTTTAAATTGAAAAGGTCACATGAGTGAAATGGTTCCACCGCTAATCTCTTTTATTCCAACACTATTGAGGGTGAGATTGAGTTTAATCTCATAGCAACTCAAAATAGAAAAGCATTAGCTAATGAACAAGTACAGAAGTAATGAAGATAACACACATTGACAAAGAAATTTGGTGAGACTATTTACTATGGTTTTGTTTCATACTTACTTTTAGTTGCTATACTAAAGAGTTGCTATAAAGCAAAAGCAAAAGCAAATGATAGAGAACAAAATCATAATCAGTAAAAATGAACAGACGATTAAGATGCAACACAAAATCATAAGAGACCGTGTCTTGGTTGGCTTTCCGGTTGAGTCTGGTATTTCTTGATAGAAACTATGAAGGTTCAAAGTTTTTTGGATTGTGGTGGATGTCGGGGAAGTTCTGTGGCTAAGTTCTTTCGTTCTACTGAGAGGATGATTGAAGATCCGCTTCTGGCCATGGAAAGGATAGGGTGACACTGAAGCTTCTACTTTTTGTAACTGGGGGTCAGTGGTGGATATGGTCTGTATATGTATAGAAGATGCTGATGGCTCTCCTCTTGAAGGGATTCCACAATTTGTCTATGCTTCAGCCCAGGGGTTCTTTTTTGTTGCAGCCACCTGGGGCATGAGGTAGGCTAAGGGGTAAGCTTGTTTTGTGTGGCTACCCCATTGTCCTGTTAGGTCGTTAGGGAGGTGTTGTTATGGAATACTGTGTACAGTTTTTGTTCCTGTCCACCTAGTAGTTTTTGAGGGTGGTGGGAGTTGCTTGGGTTTTCCTTTGGAAAGGTACAGGATGGACTCTGTTTTTTTCTGGGGAAGGTACTGCTGGTTTGTGTGTATGTGATCTGTCTGGATGTTCCTTTAGTGATTGGCTTTATTGTGATTAAGGGCTGTTATCCCCAAATAGGTGAGTAACAGACTTTAATCATGATTGTACTTCTCCCAGAGGTGAACCTTTAGTATCCTCTGTTATGGAATGAACAACAAATTTTAAAAAAAAAAAGATGCAACACATAAAGAATTGTTCTTCGTAAAAGAAAAATCATGCATCTTGTTGCAATATATGCTTAATTCTTATTTCCACAGAATTTTTTTTTGTTTTCATATGCACTTTTTGACTCCAAAAGCAGCAAAAAGAATTCAGCAAATCTATCAACGAAATAATACCCCAACATCAATGCCCTAACACTACAACCATTTTCCATGGAACTATGAAAGAAACACACGCACACTCAAAAACCTACTAACACTAATGAATTAACTTAATTCGGCTGCTGGTTTCAAAACATATTACAATATTAGACAAAAATTAAAAAGGAAAAAGAAAAAGAAAAAACATACAGCTTTGAGATCATAAGTGAGGCAGAAGACACCATAGCACTCAGTCTTCCCCTTGGGACTCTCAGCTTCTACCGGGATACGGGCTTGAACTTGACTAAGAACAAAAACAAGCAAAACCACATCAATTTAAAAAAGAAAGAAAAATCATAAAAGATGTTCGAATTTAAGTTTACAAAGGGGAAAAAAAAAAAAACTTACTCTGATGTAACGGAGCATGAGATTGTAGCATTCCGGGTTCTGGATGTGGGTCGAAACGAACGGCGAAAATGATCAGAGAAACGTGAAGATGCAGAGGAGAGTGAGAGCTGTGAGAAGTGATAACGGGTTGCCGTTTTGGTATAGGAAGTTGATAACTCTGCCAGCGCCATTTGCAGCAGAGTCCTTGTTGGCTGTAATTCGAAAGAAACAGAACCAAAACAGAGGAAAGCAGAGGAACAGGGAAACAATATAATCTTTCTTGGGAAGTAGAAATAAGAGGGGTTTTAGAGAGGACAAAGGAAAAGACCTTTGGTTGTAAGAGATGCTTTGTGGAAATGGAGGGAGGGAGAGGGGGAATAAGGGGAAAATGGAGGAAAGGGTAAGGGGAGGTGGATGATTTGAATGAAATATTAGTATAAGGCCATGCAAATGACACTTGTCATCAAATGTCATCCAAAATCTTACGTCATATATAACTTTTTTTTTCTTTCCATTTTTAGTTATATTTTGAAGATTAAACTTTGGTTTTGGTGGGCTAGACTTTGTGTGGGTGGAGATTTAAGGCCCTTTGACTCTTGATATCTCTAAATGTGTTGTTTATGGTAGCATTCTGATCTCTATAGAAGAAAATAAAGTTGTTCTGGCTTTTCAATCTTCTTGCTTTTTGCCTTGGGCCTTTTGTTATTCTTTTTCCCAATATTTCCTTGGGTTTCTTAGCTTGTAAAAAAGAAACAACAATGGACTCTATTCTAAAAGGAAGAAGAAGAAGGAGGGACAACCCCATTGTTTCTGACTTTCCTAACCTTTTCTCTTGAAGAAGCTTATTCTCTTATAAAATTCAGCACAATAACATGTATCATAAGAAACCAACTACTTTAGGGAGGCTTAGCATGTTTACTAGTAAAAACCCATGTGCCATAGCCCCCCCAAGGAGACAAAAGGAGGCTAGTTAGTCGAATTAAGCCCACAGAGAAAGAAGGCCAACTTAAGCCTAACTTGGTATTCTTGTTGCAAGTGAAAAAAGTTCATGTTCAAAAAAATATATTTTTTAAAATTATTATGAAAAGTATAAGTTAAATTAGAGTTAATTTGCAGTTGGAGAAAAAACCTAATCCAAAAATCCTTTTAAAATAGATTGCATGATATTCGATATTGTGTAAATTGTCAACATCTAATCCTAATCTCAAAATTCTTGATTTTATAAATAATTTCGTGTTTTGACCATAATGTGTTTATATTTATGTGTATATATATAAATCAAAATAACGAAGAGACGACATTGGAGGTGGTAGTGAAAGTGAACACAGAATGTTCCCAACAGCAAAAATCCAAAAATTCAGAAGGGAATAGTGTGACATCAATTTGGGATTTGGAGGCATTGGTTTTTGCTTTAATGATGTTTGATGTTAAGTTTATTGAAATTGTGACAAAAAAAGGAATTTAAAGATAAGAAATGGGTGGTTAAAAAACATACAACATGCTTTGTTTGATTCATAGGTGCAAAGATATTGTTGGACAAAATGCAAAACTCCAAGGTGTGGGTGTCTCTATCTCTTTGTTGCTTTTGGTGTCACTTTAACTAGCAGCCGCTACAAAATGTGCTCAAAAACCCTTTGAAATTATCTTTGTATCTTGTTGACAGAAGCCCCACGTTATGCAAACACAAGGAAATTTCACCATTCCAATTTCCAAGCCTTTGCCGTCAAAGCTTCTGTCGCCCATAGTATCACTTTTGGTTTTCTTGTTAACAATTTCCCCCACCCCTTTTAATTCTAAACACAATGAATTTTTTTCTTTTCTCTTGTAGAAATAGGGTTCTGCTCAAGTATTAAAGTCTCTCTCTCTCTCTCTCTCTCTCTCTCTCTTTGAATTTTTGATGGATTTTTTTTTGGTTTGTGGCTATCATTTTTGCAAAGGGAAACATGCTCGTTTTTGTTTTTCATAAGATTCCGAACTTCATTTATTTGAATGTAGGCAAAATCATTTATTGACCAATTTAATTAGAAATTCCTGTATCATTTCAAAGTCGAGGACTAATGATTTTTTCTAATGGAATGAGGACCAATAATATACAAAATAAAATGGAGCATGAAATATTGAGTTTGATTGTTGCAACATGAGGTTTTTTTCCCCTCTTTTTTAAAGAGAAGAAAAAAGATAGAAGGTCAAGTAATGGATTCTTTTATAATAAAATAAAGACATAATGCTCAAATAAGTTTTTAAATTATTCAAAAATATTCAAATAAGTCTTTATGCTTTCATTGTATTTCATCATGCCAAATTAGCATGTCATGTAATCATCAATTATGATATATCAACATACCACATCATAACCAATTATGATATTTTAATATACCACATCAGCATCACATAATATAGATTAATAAATAACATTTTGACTAAGTCAAGCATTAGTTATAAGGGTTTATTTGACTCAAAATAAAAATATAAGGACTTGATTGAGTGCAATAAAAGTATAAGAACTTATATAAATTTTCTTAAATAATTTAAGAATATTTTTGTATATTATGTCTAAAATAAATGAATTTAATAAGTAATTTTATATTAATAATATTAAGGCTAAACTTTTTCCATTTCAAAGCGAGTTGGGTTGGAAAATCTAAAATGACCCAATGGCCCATGAACAAACTTGTGATACATCATAGAAAATTGTAGAAGTGATCAAAATTGGACCAAGCCAATCATCTAATTAAACTAAATACAATTTGAGTAAAACAGTTCAATTCGATTGGTCCATTTGATTTAATAGTCTAAAAGTTCACTTCAATCAATTTATTTGATCGATTCTTGATCTTAAAATTTTTAGACCAAATTGATCAAAAAACCAAATTTAATATTATATATTATATTTATATAAAATATATTTTTTTCTATTTACTATTTTCTAAGTTACTACCAAAGTGCCAGCAATGAGTAACACCCCCACCCCATTTCATAACCTATAACTTATATAGGTTATCTTATTTTGTATATGTTAATTTTATTATGTAAATTTTGAATGTTAGAATTTAAAAATTAAAACAATTGAAGGTTAATTTGATGACTTATGTGAAAGGACATAAATGTTATGATTTATGTGAGTGAGGGGACAAATTTTATGTTTTTTTTTATTTTTAGATATTCTTTGTATATTTTATAATTATGGATCAAATTTATAAATTTCAATATTGTAATTTGTAAAAGATAAAGGTGACAATTTTGATTTCTTAGGTCCAAAATAAACCAATCGAACTAATTTAATGTTTGGTTGGCTCAATCCTTCCTTTAAGTTTGTTCGATTCAATCAGTTTTTTTAAAAAATTTGATCCATTTAATGTTGAAAGTTTCACTTGAGAATGAATTCTTTGGTTAAGTATTTGTTCTCCCCATGGAATTTGAGACGCTAGAGTGAAGGATATTGGAAATGAAATTCAAATCAATCTAATTTTTAAAGTTTTCACCATTAAGTTATAATTAATAAAATTAGTAAAAGATTATTATTTCATATACCAACGACTTTTTTTTATTCGGAAGAATGAAGGTTTGGAACTCAATTTTTTTTAAAAAAGATATATGTATTTATTATTGAGTTAAATGTTCAGATATTATGTGATGAAGTGTTTTATTTAATAAACAAGGTTAGATATGTTAGTGTAAGCCCTGCAAGCCAATCGATTTTGTGCTTGTAAAATACTATATTAATTAGTCATATGTCATGTTAAATACATTATGGATATTTTATATAATGTATGAGGTATTTCTTTATCCATGAGTTTATTTATAAAAAGTTATGAGAGACTTATGTAGATAAAATCCTTAGAACATAATAGCCTTGCAAAGAAATTATAAAGGTTATAATTATAAGATTCTTATACATCAAAGCCTTGTTCTTAAATATGTTCCTGGTCATTGTATTGTCAAGAATAAGGGCATTGACAATGCTCAAAGGCTAGTACATGCTAAGTCTCCTTACTTTAGAAATAAGCAATTGATCTCATAAGTTGAAGTATGTGAGATACTTGGGAATAGTATGTGGGTGCTTGTTAAGAAACAAGTTCACTGAACATGACCCGCTATAAGAGTTCCATTTGGTATTTCACTCAAATGTCTATGGAAATACTCTCATGTATCAGAAGTGTAAGTAATCCTTAGACTTGTGATACCAGGTCATCTTGTATGTGAATTGTCATGCTTTGAGTTCACCTCTACGGGTCTTGTCAAACCCTGTTCTATAAAATAATTATGACGTCATTTACATGCTCAATAGAATGTTTGCAGATTTAGAAAGTTCGAGAAATCGTTAAAAGACGATATTGCCCCTAATGGTACTATTGAGTCGATTAAGCCTCGAACTAGTTCAAATAGGAATTTTAAGGTGAAATTAAGAGTTTCATAGTTCATGGATGACTCAAAATGGTAATTCGGAGTTCGAGGATCAATTTGGAGTCAAACCGAAATTTTCACTATCTAGGGGGTAAAATGGTCATTTGCCACTTGGGGACAAAATGAAAATTTTTAGAAAAGATTTTTTTTGGTCCATTTGACTTATTGGAGTATGATTTAAGTATTGGAGTATGATTTGAAGTTTAGAAGTGAAAAATTTTAATTTCGGTATAATTTGGAGTATAAGGGTGAAATGGTAATTTTACCACCCCGGGGGCAAATCGGTAAATTTTCACCCCCGACACTTGTCAAGACCAAGAGATTTTATTCATCATGGAAATGGATAAACATGAGAAATGTGTGGTGGAGAATTAAAGAATTAAAAGTCAAATATTTAAAATTTGAGCCAATAAGGAAATGCCATATGTCATGTTTTTATTATTTTATTATTTCTTTATAAAAAGGCAAAAAATCAGCCCATTTCTTCCATAGTGATCAGCCAAACCAGAAGAGAAGAGAAACCAAGGAAGAACAAATCCTAGGTGGGAAAAATCAAAGAGAAAGTGTTGGAATTCAAAGATTTGATCAAGCAAAGGTAAAATTTCTTTGATTTTGCTAGTGATTTACCTTACCCATGCATTTTTTCTTAATTTTCATGGTTAAATTACATGTTTTCATGATGAAATTATGGCTGGTCAAAATGGGTATGGAGAGAGAAAGATGTTGGAATTGTTTGATTTTGAGTTATGTTGGTGTTTAGAGTTAGTTAAACATGTTTAGAAACAAAACAACAAGAAAAGAATCCATTTTCCCCATGAACCTTCAATGGCCGAAAGTTCCAAGAAGAAAAGTGAAGATAAATTTGCCTAATTGTGTGTTAATTAGTTGTGCTTGGTGAATTGAGGGATTGGAAAAGAAATGGAGAAAGTGGGAGTGAAATTGGACGCATTGGCCAATTTATTGGATGAAAAATCGACTTAGGTCAATACCGAGTCTAGATGGCTACCTGTGCATTTTTCATTTCATATCATGCATATATATCGAGCCTGAAATAGCTTATGACTGTTAGACACAATTTAATTGAAATATGTGTCATGGATTATGGCTAGGTGGTGAGCCATTAGATACGGGTAAAGGATTGTACCCGCGGACTGAAAACAGGAGTATATCGACTCCTAGAACAGTGAGTAAACTTATTATCGTCTTAA